>NW_023416307.1:100357479-100557479 GCF_014176215.1 Rousettus aegyptiacus | reverse complement strand
TGGCAGACAGTGTCAATAAAAGTATGGAGTAAAGATGATCCCTGTCTTTTAAGTAATGCCTTCTAATTACACACCGGAAATGATCACGTGAAATACCTAAGCTACCTAATGGCTCTTAAAATATATTAACACACAACACTGTACCTATAGTGACAAAATGTACTGTATATCCATAAGCAGCTATATGTAGAATTATTTGCATTGTAGACATTCGAAAATTTTTCTGATGCTTTCAAAGCCTACAAGAAAAAAAATACATTTCATTTGCATTTCTGACTAAAATCTGTTTGCTTGGAAAAAAAATGCGTTCAAATGTTATTTGCTTCTTTTTGAGCAAAGTGGTGGCATTGGGCCTGTTATCTTTGGCAAACTTGTCTTAACTTTTCTATCTAATATTTTATAGATCACTAGAGGGCACTGTGGTATTTAGGCCACTGACCTCTGTGAGTAGTTGGGAAGGTTTTGAACTCCAGAACAATGTCAGAAAGGTGAAAGGTGAGATTTTTAAGGGGGAAAAAAAGGTTTTTGGTAGCATCCAATTTCCATTTTTCTAAAACAACTATAAGTGCATGATAAATGGAAAAGTCAAATTCAAATTCATAAAAATGTTAAGCTCATTTTGTAATACTCAGACGTCACCTAGGATCTGATGAGGAAAATTTTCATTCTTGTATTCTTGAGATTTAAATGGTGAGGCTGGAATCCAATTTACATACACTCACATTATAGATGGCTATTCCCTCTACATGTGTTCAGGTCTCCTGTACTAACTACAGCTAATTTCACTGCAGAACATTCAGGCGTGCAAACTGAGAGCCACAAATGGGTTTGAAACAATTTATGATATCCGGCCTCCTTTGACATGTATTAGCATATACCTGGTTTCTTTAACATACACTTTGTTTTTCCAAAACCACAAACATAGTTGCTGGAATTTCATGTGGAAGTGCTTAAGGGGCTGAAAGTTAACACCTTTGTGATCCTCGCAGCCTCACGGTGGCTGTTAAACAAAAGCCTCTTTGTCGAGGCTTTCTTGAAATGTTTTCTTAACATGTTCCAAGTAGTTTTAGGCAGGGAACTAAAGTAAACAAGATGTTACCATGATAAAAACACTTGTGAAAACATTACAGAGAACACTTAGTAGTTTCTTTCACATAAAACTCTTCACAGTTTTGAAATGTAAAATTCGCACAAAAAATTTTTTTTAAGCCATTACCAATGAAATGTCCTCTACTGTCTGTAGCCCTCTACTTTTTTAAGTGTCCAAGTTTGATCTCTGGGCATTTTCTTTCAACATTTCTCTCCTTGTTTCCTATTACAGCCCATATAACATTCATTTTGGCTTCAATAAGTAATATACATTTGACTAATATGCAAAGGAGCTTTTTTTTTGTTTGTTTGTTTTGCATAGTTCTTTTCTCGGGGGAGAAATAACCAAAAAATGGAAACAAATAAAAAAAAACCCCCAAGTTCCTTTCAAATGGATATCGAGCAAAGATACAAATTATACTTTTATTAGATGCTATACAAGTGACCATCTAAAAGAAAAACTAGGGGAAAAAGTATTTTCTCCAAGCACATAAGAGTATCTGGTATTTGCGAAACTATGGTTCTGTGTCTGTGTCAGATTTTACATTCTATGTTGGGAAGAGGAAAATGCGGTCATGATTTAATCTTCAAATCCACTCCCCACCTTGCCAAAAAATTATGCGTCTCTCTTTGAAAAGAATAAGGGAAGAATTAGCCATGTTTTTACTGGTAAAGAATGTGTTCAACCTGCTTTGAAAGAAAAAAACTGATCTGAGCGGGGAGAATGGAGAACCCCAGGAGCTTCACCTATCCGGATGGCGCTGGGCTTGTTTTTGTTTTTCTGTTATCTGAGGATTCCAAGCAATGCAGGGCTGGAGGATTTCATTAGAGTTAGCAGGGGCACCTGCTGGTATCAGTTAGCTCTAACAAATACAACAGTCACGTGACAACTCACGGTTGACAGATTAAAAAAAAATCAACACTAAAACTGCAACTTGTTTTGAGAAAAAATAGGGAAATAAATGCGTCCAATAAACTGGGTATCTGCTGATTCTGATAAAGCGTCCCTCTGTTGGCTGTGAGGGAAAAACAACAGGATGGTTATTTGTGCAGTATTTATCTGTGAAATCAAGGGCCCTGTGGTATACCTCACCTTGGGAACAAACACTACTGAACGGTCACAGAAAAGTATCAAATCTCTGGTTCTGATTTATCAACAGTTATAATATTTCTTTCTCAGGAGGGAAAAAAATATGCCTCGTTTTTAGACTTGTGAATACCTTCCCCCTTCCCTTAACCCCTCTCTGTTAACATTGGCATTTTATTGTCAGATATTTTTATCCTGAATAACTGATCCTGGTCTCTCTAAAAGTTACATTGTACTAGCCTGAGCAACAGAAGATCAGAAAATAGTTACCAAGCAAAGTCACTTTCACCTCTCATACTGAACCCTAAAAACCAGGTGGAAGAACCTAAACCCATTTAAGTATAAAAACTATGGTTGGTGAATGAAATAACAGGGCAAGACATGCATGGATATTTTCCCCAAATATGAATAAACTTAAGGGCTCTGGGAATTCAAACTAAAATAACACAGAACAGCAAAGCCCAAGGAACTGCAAAAAGATTTCTCAGCTAAAATGTGATGACACCAAAAATTTTACTCTGGGTCAGAGGTCAGCAACCTGGTCCAAGGGACACAGCCACACCCATTCCTTACATGTGGCCCCATAACTGCTTTTGTGCTACAACAGCAGAGGTGAGAGCAGTTATGCCTAATATATTTATTGTCTGATGCTTTACAGAAAAAGTTTGCCATCCCTTTCCCTAAAATCACATTTAACTGGTGGGACTCTTTACCAGAAATCTGTGGTAAAAATTATATCAAAGAAGAGTCTTTTCAGAGATATCAAAACTGCATGATTACACAACCCCTTTCTCCTAGGTACAAAGTCAGAAATGTTTGGATGTTTTAAATTTTCACTCTTTAAAAATTTAATTAATTAGATAAGAAGCACTGAAGAATGCCTAGGATGGGCTAGGTTTTACATGGTGTACCTTTTAACTCTAACGACCCTAAGAGATGGGTACTACTATTGTCATCCTAAATTACACATGCTGATGATACTGAGGCTTAGAGATACTGTGTAACCAGCTCAAAGAACACACCAACATTAAGTGGCTTCACTACCCATTCTGCCTTTCTTCAAAGCTTTCTTTATACCTACTGCCTTAAGTAGAAAGCACAGAGTTAATAAAATGTACTGCTTCTAACCAGGTGGTATTGTGTAGTAAAGAGCAGATGCTATGAAGCCAGAATGCCTGGGTTCAGATCTTGTCTCTGGCTCCTTATTAGCTATGTGACTGTGGGGAAAAATCGCTTAACCTCTCTGTGACTTAGTTTCCTTACCTCGAGGTTGAGAGTCATACTTCAATATTATCACCATTAAATGAGTTATGTATGTAAAGCACTTGGAAGTGTGCCTATTGCACAGTTCAGGGTTATTTAATTATAAACTCTTACTAGAGAAGTATAAAATTAATGAATTAGAAGATAGGTAAAAAAAAAAAAATCTATGAAGCAATACCTAAATTGAGGTCAGAGTATTGCTACATTTTGTTAGGAGTGCCCTGTAGAGTCCAGGATATTTGTATCAATTTACTCAAACCATAAGAAAATACCTCTAAAGAGAGATAGATAATGGGAAAGTGTGCACAGGAAAGAGGTGTTTTCAGAATCTACAGATCTGGCAATTTGAGAAGAAATGCTTGAAACATCACTTCCCAATAACAATTACTCTATGATGACATCATTCAAAGAGGCCACGTGATTTTTGTTTGAACCGTAAGAAGTTGGTTAGCTCTTTCAGACCAGCTCACTGGAAAAAAAGTTGGTTTCATTAAAGCCAATGTGCCTACCCTTTGGACTACGCATAGATGTGGGAGATAGGAATCTGCAAGAAGACTATCTAATTTTCCACTACGTTAAGCAAGCTACTGAAACCTGAAGACAACTTTGAATTTCCAAGAGCTAAAATCATGCTGTAGAAGAAAATCAAAATTCTGAATTTGTCATGTGTGGCCAATCAATATGTAACTCAGGAAAGCACCAAGAGAACTCTGAGTTCTAGAGGGTTTTTAATTTAGCATTTACTCTCCCTTTGCCTGTTTACAGAACTAATTTTTTACTCTGGTGAACAAAGTATCTCATCCCTAACCCCAATATGGTTCATGTGGGTTGAACATCTTCATCTGCTCTGGAGGTAGGTATAAACACCTGGCCACATCATTGTGAATGGCTCAAAGCTAGAATAGGTGACTCAGTCTGAGCCAATGGCAGTCTGCCCCCGACTTGTTCTGGAAAAGAGATGTGTTCTGGGATTGATAAATCTGTGACCGGTAAATCTGTCTTCTTCAATCAGTTCTGCTTAGAAAGAGTTCAGGAATGAAGGCAACAGAAAAGAATATAGAGCTAAGAAACAAAGAACTAGAACTCCAAAAACCTTGTTTAAGCATCTGGATGCAGACACACTTGAAGTTAACTATACCACTGGCCTTCCTAGTTACAGCAGCCAATAATCATCTAGAATCACTTACCCCTCAGTTCTTTTTCGGCTTAAGCCAACTTAAGTTGGGGTTCTACAGCTTTCAAACAAGTCTTATATTTAAGTCAACAAATAAGTACTAGGAAATAAGCAAGAGTTGCAGGTTCATAGTGGTCGTGCCAATTCGACTGAACAAATATAAACTGACAACATGTCATGTCATGTGTAAAACCAAAATATTTGATAGGTGGTTTCCTATACAAAAGCCAGACTCCTGATACCATAAAAAAGAGGTTTTTTTTTTTGTTGTTGTTTTTTTTTTTTCCCCCATTGGACTCAAGTCTAGGCACCAATTTTAAAACTCTTTAATTCTTTTTCTTTAGTACTAAATGTGGTTTGAAAGTGTACTGTCTCTTTGTGGAGGTATCCTTTCATACACACACGAATTGATACATGTCACCAAGAATGTTGACAGCAATTTTATAGTTCTAGAATCTTTATAAAAATTAATCATGTTTATCAAACGTTCTATATACAACTGAAATTAGCACCAATATATTTATCAAAGCTAGCACTGGTACAGAAGGTGAAATCAGAATTTAAAAGTGGTTCCTGCCAAGACCTTTTAATCTCAATACCTAAACAGGAATTGGCAAATGATTAGGAAATAACAAAACACAGATTCTATACTGAGTGATTTATGAGAGAATAAAACCCAACAGCACTAACATGAATCATAATAATTGCAAAGGGCTGTTGCTTAACTTAAAGTATCACTGCTCTTGATTGTTGATATTTAGAAACAATTTTAGGCATCTTTTTTAAAAAAACTGCACTTAAGTTTTTAATGACCATATAATGGTCTTAAAGTAAAATATTAAAGATGGGAAACTATGAGAGCCACAGATTTCCATTCATTAATCAAAAAATGATAGCTCACAAAATCTCTCTGCAGGCAACACTAGCTGTATCTCCCAGTGTGGCTTTAATATAATATTTGCATCCAGATCCCTAAAGATAGATACAGATTGTTCTAACAATATAAAGATCACACAAAACCAGTCACTTCCATTTATATCAGCCTGTCTCGATTTCCTGGGGCTTGAATGAGTGAGAAGTCAGGAAAAGACCTGCCAACACTCAATTTATAAACCATCAGTGCCTAGATATGTAGGAGTCATATCTGTGTATATGTTTGATTGTTGCATGATACACAAATATATTATTGTATTGGTATATTCAGTCTACACGTTAATGATTCAATGATAATATCAATATATTTGAGATGTCAATAATGCAGGGCAGTTTAGTCTACATTTTTTTCAAGGATAAGGTACTGTAAGTAAGGGAAATATTAAGATGCAGTGCAGAAGCATTTCACCTCAGCTATCAGAAGACTAACATACTTATTTTCAGAGATACTCTACCAGTGTTACAAATTCAAATGGGATAAACTAAGTTTTAGTCATATTTTAATTGTAAAAATTAAAGTTACTACATTCTCCCTATAAGGACAAGATGCTGAACAAAAATCAACACCAGTATAGAAAGATAAGAATTGTGCTGGCAGCATTTCCTCAGCACCCATTTCTTACATTTATGAGGTCATCTGTGCTAAAAACAATGAAGAGCTGCAATTGGCCAATAACTGACACCAATTTTATAAAATTAGAATGAGTATGTCATGATTTAGTATCTAGGGACATGAATAAAAGTGAAAATTAAACTATTACCAAGTATAATATTGGGATAATTTTTATTTAATCTCTGTCATTTTAAAAATAATGGGTAAACATAGGCTCTTACTAAGAGCATCAAAACTGCCATTGTGTATATACTTTTTCTTCTTGGCAGTTCAGCCCTCAATAGATTTTATAACTGTTCTTAGGACAGTATGCCAGACCTTGTGATTTAGTGTCCACTCTCAAAATAGTGGTGTGAAGCCCTCCTTCAAAAAGGCATTTTATGAGGAAAAGCATGAACAGTGGGAGGTGATGGCTATGTAAAAGAAGAAAGCAATATAAAATCATTCTTACTTTAGAAATGATTGGAAATCTTCGCACACTGCTTCACAGCCTGGCCACTTGCACACACCATGTCCATAGAGAGGATGGCTATGGGGATGCTCCTCATGGGACAAACTGAAAGAAAACACAGAGGATGAGAGAATGTATTTGCTGCCAAGAACCAGCCCACCAGACATGAAAGGCAAGAGAAATCCACAAGGCCGAAAGTGAACACGAATAAATCTGGGGCTTCCTCTTCCCATGGATTTTACTAATTAATTCTGCATTGTTATTTAAAAGCAAGAGTTATATCCCCAAATGTGAACAGCCCAATGTTAGAAATATACACACCATGTATGAAAAGTGACAGGCTTTCATTAGAGGCAAAGCTCTTTACTCAGACTGTGAAGGCTTCTTTAAGAAGCTAGAATTTATCTTTTAATCTCATAATAAAAATTATAAAATCTGTACTTGATTTTGAGATTTTCTTACTGTTTTCCACCCAGATTAATTTTTGTTTTCCTTTCCTCCATAAACTATTTTCGCATAATTCGTGCAATCTTTTCATAAGTTAATATTATCGAGCAAATAGTACAATTAAATAATTTAGAATTATAAAATAATTTATAAAAACAAATATATCCAAATAGATGATTAGATTAAAAAGTGGGGGTAGCTAACAGTGGCTAGAAGATTACACATTACTGACATCAAGAGTGAGAAAAAAACTTGGCAAGAACACGAAGGGGTTAATCCTCCAGAGGGGTTCCAATCAATACATAATGACTTGGCCACACGGATCCAGTCATGGGATGCTTTGATCCACACCATGTGGTGCTTGGGGAAGTGTACCTGTTGTGCTCGCTGATGAACAATAGTCTCAAATATTTTCTCTATTAGATTTCTGCATCTAGACTTCTTTCAGACAAAATATTTTTACAGTCATTTCTATAACCTTAGATTCCATCAAACAGAAATATAAAACTAACACTGAAAGTTGTGTTTTGTATGCAAGCACATTCTCTTCAAGGAAAGGGCCATTTCGCAACTTATTCTGCTGCCTCTTCTTGACTTTGAACTTCAAGCAGTAAATTACAAATACACACACACACACACACACAGAGTCCTATATTTTGTAATACCACCACTAATACATATTCATATATCTTACTGATTCACATTCACAGAGTAGACATACACAAATGCCACTTGTCCTTGACTTATAACGTAATTAATCCACAGTGAGCATTAACAGTAAACATACATATACACAGCAACTACAACTTATCAAAGATCGACGGGTCTCCCTATGGCTTTTAAATAATTTTGCAGGAAATCTAATTTAAAAATAATATATTTCTATTTTCCTTAAAATAGAAGATGAATCTGGGGACCCCCCACCAAAAAAAAACTGTACAAAACTTACGAAAGCACTGAGAGATGCTCCTCATGAGAGAAAATAGTAACACAAGTGAACTAAGGTAGCTGTACTGAGACTTATAAAAACCAATGATAAAAGGATATTCTCTAAGTAGTTAAGAGGGAAAAATTTCATTAGACTGAAAGAACTGTTACCTCTCCATGTTCATCTTCAGATATTGTGAATGAATAAAATAGATATGACCATATAAAATGATTGTTATTTAAACTTATTATGGTAATTACTTTGATTATGTGAGTTGAATCATTATGCTGTACAACTTATACAATGCTGTATATCGATTAACCTCAATAAAACTGGAAAAATAGAAAATATACAATAGAATTTTTAAAATTACTGATAATATTTGAAATTAAAGAATCCTTATAAATACTGGAATTCTCAGACATTCTGACAGAAGGAAATAATTTAAAAAGAAAATGTTATTACCAATAGCTTAAAAAGAACAGGAAGAAATCTAACTATGATAATAATTATTTTCACAATGTTAAAAATTAATATATATTTGTAGAAAAATTGGAAAAAGTTAAAAATAAAAAACTGCCTTGAAACATATACATACATACATGTTTTTGACAAATTAAAGCATGAAGATTTATATCCTTTTATATTTAGTACAATTTTTAAAATAATTTCTCATATAATCAATTAGTCTTCAAGGACCTTATTTACCAATTCATAGCAGTCAGTCTATCATATACCATTTTAGCTCTAATTACATGCCAAAATTTGACTAACCTTATTCTTCTATTTTAGACACTGAGAATTTATAAATAAAACTTACCAGGCCAAACATCACATTATAAAACTGGTTTTTACCAGAAGATACATTCAGAGAAATGGGCTCACTCAGTTAATGAGTACTAAGTTTTAAAATTTGCTATGAATATTCTATCAAGTTCCTCTAGGCATGCTATATGACAAGTACATTCTTATATATATTTTTGTCTGATTCTTTAAGTTGGAAACCTGAAATCTTAACAAGTAAGGATATAAAGTTAATATCAATACAGGTGTACCTCAGTGATATGAAGGGTTCTGTTCCAGACCACCACAATAAAGTGAAAACTGCAATAAAGTCACACGATTTTTTTGGTTTCCAAGTGCATATAAAAAAGTTATGTTCATACTGAACTGTTTGTAGTCTATTAGGTGTGCAACAGCATTATGTCTAAAAAAAAACAAAACAAAACAAAAACAACAATGTACTTACCTTAAATAAAAAACACTTCATTGCTAAAAAATGCTAACTATTATCTGAGCCTTCAGCAGTCAGAATCTTTTGTGGCAGCGTTGCCACACACCTTCAATTTGTAAAAAATAAAATAAAATAATATCTATGAAGCACAATGAAGCAAAATAGAATGAGGTATGCCAATAGTTAAAAACAGCAAATAGTTTTCCTGTGCTTTCTGAGTTAAGCCAAGAGTGTTCTGAAAATAGTAGTATGAAAGGAAATATGCATTCACTAGAGGAATTTATGACTAGAAATAAAATGCACATGATTTAACATGACATTTGTCACTCGTTCCTCACCTCCTTGTTTTTTGGTTAACATATCTGTGAGAGCTCAATGATCTGAACAAAAACTACTCTGCTCTAAAAATTTTAGTTCAACTTGGTATCCTCATTTCTAAGTAAGGAGAGATGACAATTGATTTAAGGCCTCAGAAGGACAACCAGTGACACCTGAAGTCTAGAAAGTCAACTCCTCACACACACATACATAGTTACACACTCAGAAGATCTCCTGAAATTTGCCTCTATGTTAAAACCATATTTTCATTATAAAAAGATTATATGCTCTTATTAAGTTCACATAACACTGAGGCTACTGAAGAAAGCCTACTACTCCCATTCTACCCCACCCCCATTCCACTCCTAATAACCCACCCTAGATAACACGGCTACCATTCTGGTGCATTTTTCTTCAAATGTATTACTATTTGACAAAAATGGAAACATATATTCATAACTACTGTCACATGCCTTTCATTTTTAATATATAACTGGATACTTTTAAATGTCCAATTGTCTGAAATAAAGTGCTTGGCACTGGAAGCAAAAGAAATAGATTTGGCAGTGGTACCCTCACAGAACATCTCTGGAAAAAAATAAAAAATACTATTAATAATTGCTGCCTCTAGGGAGGGATTCTGGGAGTCAGGGCATTGGGGAAACTGAATTTTCACCATATCGTTTTTGTTTCTTTGAAGCCTTTATTTTGTGCATAGTATAAATTTTTTTGCCAATGCAACTGTTAATTTTTCACATACATAAACACGCGTATACAGACATGGGAAAATCAAGTGCTATGCAGGTCTCGATTCTTAGACTGCAGTTTGCTCTGACAGTGGCATAGCAATGACTGCACACTCACTGCATGTGTGGCTGAGTCTCATTTCTGGCCTTTCCGCCATTCTGTATGAAGCGCCATCAGACACCACCAGCTGTACTTCTGAATGGGAGCTTTTTTGTTTCATCAGAAAAGTGGAACAAACATTTATATTCTGACTGCCTTTTGGGACTTGCCAAAACGGACAAGAAGGAAAATTTAAAAATGAGGGAAAGAATGTTTTTAACTTGAATTAATTAGAACTACATTTAAAGAATGAAACATGGTGGCAAAATGACAATGTGAGCATCTGATGGTCAAATAAAGCCTGTGAGCCTAATCATTTAAATCAATTGCTCAATGTGAGAAGTTATGACTTCTGGAAAGCTGTCCCATCAGTGATAAATAAAGATGTTTTAGGTTTTGAAAGGATTTGAACATGTCTGCCTCCAAATGAAACTTTAAAAAATTTACAGCCAATTGTTTAATAAAGTGTTTCTTATTATAAACTTCCAGGTTGAAAATTCCTAGGGAGAGGGATCACATCTAATTCATTTCCACATATTCACTACCTCACACAAAACATGAACTCAATAAATATTATAAAGATGCATGAATGAACAGACAATAATTATTTTCTTCTATTTAATTTCTACACAATCAACTGTATATCCACATATTTTTTATTCTTGAAGGTAAAGACTGTTTTTATCATTATTTTTGAAGATAAAGACCAGAATGATGCCAATACACTTGAGAAAATGCCATTCTGATACTTTCTATTAATTTTATTCCGAATATATAAAACACAAATAGCATACAATCAAGAAAAACCAGTTGATTTAAATTTCTCTTGATAATCCTTGATATGTAAAAATTAAATGTTTCCAACACAATAGAATAAACTTGCCATGAAAAGTATAATTACACATAAATACGTAATAATTCCTGACATTATATGATATTAAATACAGCATATATTCAATATGGTGTAATGTCATTTTTGATGACATTTATTTAAAACTGTTTTCTATTTATTCTTCTCTTATCAAAGTACACCAGCCAAAGACTTAACTTTAACACTGACTTTAGCCTCTGAGAAAATTTTATGTAATGATTATGGTTCTTTAACAATTAGTATTCACTAATTAACAAAAACTCAAAATTAGAATTATTAAATTCACCTGCTAAAACTAAGAACAACTCATTTTCAGTCCGTAGTCTTCCGTGGCCCTTACACTATATATCCTGTAAGCCAGGTTTCCTTGTGGCAACCAAGAGAATAATCTTTGAAGGAGAGAAAAAAAATAAGCAACTTGCTATACCCTAAGACATTCCCTGCCAATTTAAACGCCAACTAGTCTTTCCCCTGATGGCGCCTAGCTTTTCCGGTGCCCCGACCCAAGTTCTCATGCTTGTCTTCTAAGTCTCCCCCCATTTTTTCCCTTTTCCAAACTTATCTGTTTTCTTCCTGTCTAAATGTCAAATTCATCTGTAACAAAAGGCTACATCTGTATTGATTAGGATTTACAGCTCCTCCTCCCAAACCCCCAGGAAAAAAATGACCCAAATTAAATATTGTATTTTATTTCACTGGCATGTTATTTGACAAATTAAGTTATGGAAGACTGTTGGTCATTTTCCAATCACTCAAAATTGTGGAATATGTTTTTCTTTTATAAGTTTTATTGAGATATTCATATATCGTATGATTCAAAGTGTATAATTCAGTGGTTTTGAACATATTCACTAAGTTGTATAACCATCACCACAATCTAACTTTAGAGTATTTTTATCAAACCAAAAATAAATCCTATACCCATCAGCAGTTATTTTTCCCAAACCCCAGACCTTAACCACCACTAATGTGCTCTCCATTTCTAGAGATCTGCCTATTCTGGACATTTCCTATAAATGGAATCATACAATATGTGGTCTTTTGTGTCTGGCTTCTTTCACTTAGCATAACAGTATGGAGGTTCATCCATAGTGTGTAGCAAAATATCAGCAGTTCATCTCCTTTTTATGGCTGAATACTATTCCATTGTATGTATGTAACATATTTTATCCATTCATCAACTGATGAACATTTGGGCTGTTTCCACATTTTGGCTATTGTGATTAGTGCCAATATGAAAATGCATGTCCATGTACTTGTTTGTTTTCAATTCTTTTGGGTATATATCTAAAAGTAGAATTGCTGAGTTATGTGGTAATGCTACAGTTAACATTTTGAGGAATGGCCAGACTATTTTCCAAAGTGGCTGCACTACCTTATACTCTCATCAGCACTGTTTGAGGGTTCCAATTTCTACAGATCCTTGCCTACACTTGTTCTATATCTTAGCTATCTCAGTGGATGTAAAGTGGTGCTTTTTTTGTGCTTGTGATCTATATTTCCTTAATAATTAATGATGTTGAAATATTTTCATGTACTTCTTGACCATCTGTACATCCTCCCTAGAGAAATGTTTATTCACTCCTTTGCCCAATTTAATATTAGGTTATTCATCTTTTTACTATTGTGCTGTAATTTTTTTTTTTAACATTCTGTATGCAAGTCCCTTATCAGATACATTATTTGCCAATACTCCCATTATATGGGTTGTCTTTTCAGTTTCTTGATGCTGTGCTTTGAAGCAAAAAAGTTTTAAATTTTGATAAAGTCCAATTTATCTATTTTTTTCTTTGGTTGCTGTGCTTTTGATGTCACATCTAAGAAACTACTGACTAATCCAAGATCATGAAGATTTAGTCCAATGTTTCCTTCTAACAGCTTAAGCTCTCATATTTGGATCTATGACCCATTTTGAGTCAATTTTGTATATGGTGTGAGGACAGCATCCAACTTCGTTCTTTTGTATGTCGTCCCAGCATCAATTGATAAAAAGATTATTCTATCCAAATAAATTGTCTTAGCATCTTTGTCAAAAACAAAATGAACATAGACATAAGGTTTGTAGTATTTTTGCATTTCATTTTTGTTAGATTTCTTTTTTCCCTGAAATACTGCTTGTTTTCTCAGAAGAATTAATACATTATAATATAATTTTAAATGTTACATTAAATTATAAAATAACTTTTAAAGTCTGATGGGAGGCAGAGATATATATTAAATAAAAAAATTAAACCTTAGCATCTAAACTTTTTGAATGACCAGAGCCTGGGGCAACTGTGTTTCCCAATATTGTTGAGCCTTTGTGTGCCCAAAAATCTTTTCTAAATATGCTTTGTGATTCCCTTTGCTTAAAACATAAATGGGGTGTAATTTAACCTTTTATTTAGCATCAGTACTATTTCTCTAAGGGGAGGGGAGGGAGCCCAGTGAATGAGACCTCATTTCTCATCACAGCTGTGCTAATAACCAGGACCCTTGCAAGTCATTTAACTACCCTTCCCTCCACTTCTGCATTTGAAAACTGAAGGGAATCACACAAGATGGCCTGTGTTGCTCCTGGCAGAGGTGAAACCTCTACCAATCTCCTATCAAGATTATGCAGATAATAGGGAGGAGGATGAAGAAGGAGTAGGTTGAAAGAATGAATGAGGCCTACACCTTCCAGTAAGGAGTAAGAGAGTCCTTACCACTGCTGCGGAGCAGGGAGCTGTGCCTTTCTAAACCATTCTCCACACACTGCAAATATATACACCGAAAAGCACAACTAATCCCCTTTGTCACCCCTTTGAATTAAAAGCAGTTCTGCTTCCCTCCCCCTTCCCCACTGGCCATGTTCCTCTTTCCCACCATTTGGGCTATAATCCAGCCAACCAATGTCAATGGAATGCTGACCCTGAGACAGGCACCCAGGATACTGATGATGAGGACTAGTCTGCTGACAAACCACCTCTGTGCCTCCCTATGGCTCGTCTTTCCTTGTCTGTCTGCCTTCTCTCCAATTCTTTGGTCTCAAGTCCATGTGTACATGCATCTTTATGTCCACCCCACACCACTGTCACAGCTACAGCACCTTCCCCTCTCAGATCTGCCACAGCCTAGGATTTTGGCTGGTCGGGAAGGGGGTGCTCAACCCCCACCGAAGCATGAAACTACTTCAGATACCTCAGCTTTCCAGAAAGGTGTTCACTTAATAAAATTTCAGGACTATTAATGAAAAGTGCCTATACATTAATCTGTGATCATAACAATAATGTCAGGGGAAACCACTATTATTTTAAGACTTTTCTTTTTCTTTGCTTAATTCATTAACAACTTACACAAAAATGATCCCACTTTTTCTATTTCTCTCCCTTCACTTTTTACTTGTCACATTTCCCGGCCTTCTACTTTGTTGCCATATCCTACTTCTAATGAAATTTGAAGTATCATATCAGGCCTTTCTTAGGGTTAAACATGGGAGTACGAATTTGAGTTGTAGTGATAAAATTGATATCTGATCGTCAGCCCAGATTTTTTAAGTGAAAATTTCAAGAACTAATTGATGTGAAATAGGTCAACTTGAATATATACCAAATTCCAGGCTAGGTGGCCTTACGACTTGATCACAGTTTACCTTATAAAGATCAACACTGATTCACAACAGAAAAAGAAATTACTTAAATATCTAGCATGATTTTCTATTTTAGTGTTTATTCTTCTGAATCTTTCATATGACTGTATACAGCCTCAAAATCAGCTGGAAGTCAAATCCCAGTCTCTTGTAGAAACTAAAGTGACAGGTCAAGTGTCTTCATGTGTTATCCTATAGTATCAGGGGGAAAGGGGTTTTATGTCTGCCCACAAAAGCACAAATAATATGTGGGGACAGGAGAAATGACGAAAGCACTGGATCTTTTTTTCTGGTTACTTTGAAAATATGACCTTTCTCATTTAACTTGCACTGAAAACACTTGGAGAGTTAAGAGACCACTTAGATATCTCATTTCTCACATACTCCCTTAATTTTTTCTTTTCACTCATAGAAATATGCTATCTTACATATTTATTAATCATTTTTTTCTTAAAGTGAGTTGGCAATCAGTTCTATAACCTTAACAAAAAAAAAAAAAAAAAAAAAAAGGGTGTCTTATTAAAGCCTATTAAAGGGCCCAGCCTAGAGTAATGAATGATGGAGTTCTCTACAAACTGGCACTCACATGCTTCTCTACTTTCCACTCTCATGCAGTGAATCCTTGACTCTCCTTCCCCAGAATGCTCATCATCTCAATTTTCTGCTGCTTTTCAAATCATGTTTAATTAAAGGATTTCACATTCCCTTGCGATATGATATTCATGAGTAAAACTTGTGATTGGAGTGACCGTGAATTAGTCTATTAAGCACCAGATTTGTGCTTTTAAACAATGATAGAGATTACTGTTATATTACCTGCTCTCACAATTGTGCCTGGAGATGTGAGGGCTACCTTAACTAACTTTACATCTGAAATATAAGCTATTAACCATTTATGTCCAGGGTTTATTTTTTCTCAAATTATAAATTACCCTGAGAGAAAGAAAGGGTCATCTTTTTGCAATGCCCCCCCCCCGCCCCCACAAAGGCATGGTCCACTAAAGTGGTATGCTGGGGGAATCTGAGTGCTTATAAATACTCTCCCTTCTGTGGTTTCATATTCATGTGTGTACTGAAAAAAATTTGACTACTATATCGGATTTGTGATTTCTCAGTGGTAACCTTTTATAAAACCTATTTAGGTTAATTTTGAGAAAAATAATAAGTAAAAGGTAATAATAGGTATATGCAGATATGGCAAAAATTGAACAGAGCAAGAGAATGACTTAAAGATTGCTGACTGGGCCTAAACGATTATAATTGTGTCTAAGGCTAAGAACACACCACCCTCCTTTTTCCCTTGCTATTCCTAGAGTAGAACTTCTCAAATTCTATCATGGATATAAATCACCTGGCTATATTTTTACCATGCAGATTCTGATTCAGTAGTTCTGGGGTAGGGCCCAAGATCGTGCAAAAATTCCCCAAGCTCCTGGCTAATGGTGATGGTGTTGAGCTATGGACCACAACTTGAGTACTACAGATCTTGAGAATTCCCTGTGCTATATCTGATCTAAAAAGGACTGTGCTTGAGGAAACATTTGCCAGGTGACCTTGTGGGTTGAAAAGCAAGATGGAGATGGATAAATATGGGAAGGAGTGGTAGTAGGCAACCTAACCAAGCAATAGCTGCAAATTCACAAAAATGCTTGTTGGCTCTAAGTTATTCAGGAGTTACATGCAAGGCTGCTTAAAAAAAAAAAAAAAAAAAAAAAACAGGTAAGACTGAAGGAAGTTAGCACAGGGAAAAGGTCATTTTCTGTTTCTGTTTAACAAACACCAATTTTCCATTATCATAAATCTGTTGAGTGACTGGTCAATGAATAACATTTGCCAGATATTTCACTGATCAGGAATATCCTGACCTATACTGCTGAATCAGTGGGTCTGACAACAACTCAAAAGGTAACAGTTCCCAAACTCTAAGTCTGCCTTAGGTATCCTCTAAGCGTGGGTGGTGATCCTGAACCTGGAAGTGGAGGGCAGTGTAAATAAGCAGAGTCTTGCGACTTTTTAGGAAGAAAGTGATCGATTTGGGCTTCTCTAGGAAACCGGAGTATACCATGAAAGCAGGGTTCCAATCCTGTTAGCATGGTTCCAAATTCAATCATGGTAACCTCTCTTCAGCAAAAAGGAAATTCTACCAAAATATCCCAATATGTGACATGCACTAACTCAGCGGTGGCCTGTATAATGTCAGGTGGAGCAAGAATATTTTTAAAGACTGGCAGATTTATTTTAATTTGTATTAGACAAAAAGATATCTATCTAGCATATGCAATCTCTGAATTCACAAATATAATTTCTTAGGATAAAGGCTCGTTATATTTAAATTAAAAAATAACTCGATTTTAAGAAAATAATATAAATAGTAATATAAAAAGTATGGCAATTCATGATAATGGGGCACATATCAAATGACTGAAGTTTTGAAAACCAAAACCTCAAGAAGTATTCTTAAAAGACATCCAGTGTATGGCTGAATTTGCTTCCTGAGTTGATAACGATATAGTGGCAGGTCTCTGAAGACACACTTCAATTTGAGTTTTCAATGGGGAAGGAAGAGTGTCAGGGTCATCCTAAACTTATGGGACAATGACCCAAAATGCCACACTAGCACAGTGCAGTACATCCCATGTTTCTAGGACTAGAGCTTATCATTCAGAATCTAGGAACATCTCATGTGTAGGCTGTAGTGGTGACTAGTAATTGGCTACTTTACCAATGGTTAAGAACCTGAGGATGGGGGCCATGACAGGTAATAAGTTCTGCAAGTTACCTTTTCACAATCCACATCACTAATCAGTCCCATCTCCCTTTTCAGCTACACTGGGCAAAACATGCCATCTTGATTCCCAGGTGCTAGGAGTATATGAGGCACAGCAGGACAATGGAGTGAATGAGAGCTCGAGTATCTGAAGCCGTTTGGTGCATTCCAATCAGTCACTCACAAACAGAGCAGATGATGACAAAGACAGAATGCCTGTGTTTGCATGGTGCTGAGTGAAGGAATAAATAAAAGACCAAGAAGAGGCAGAGGTCCAGCTATTGTTTCTGACACCAGTAAGGGTTATCCTGAGTTTCTAAGAGAGAGTCTGCATTAACACTGGGATCTCCTTAAGAAAAGAGAATGCTCTCCAAAGAGTGGCTGTGCGCAAATGTGTCAATACAGAAGAGGAACCACTAATCTAAAAATTATTAACACCAGCAGGCAGGAATGCTCATTATGTCAACGCTAGTGTGTTTGCACTGGTGAGTCACAAGGTCTACGTGGAACCCTGCCTATATGTTAGAAAACCAATACGCCCATACATCCGGAAAACCAAAGAGCATAAGTAAAAGTTCCAATACTAATTCTTCTTATTTAATCCCTCCCTCTAATACTCTACGGACATCAGCACAATTATATTCCAGAACTAGAAGAATCATGCAACTGAAGTATGAGGGCCAAATGAGAAAGCATTAGATGAAACAACAAGTGAGCTGAAGATACAAACTGGCTCAAAACCATTAGGCATGTGCATTACGTTTCCTAAGAATTACTCCCCATTTTATGTAATTATTTTTATTTTTCTATAGTGCAGGATGCGCCATCAATGTTCACTGGATTAAACTCTTCTCTACCTTTAATTCGGCAGGTTTAAATAAACACCTGATTTGTGATAAGCATGGTGCTAGGATCCTAGACCAGTGTCTCTCAACTGTCATTCATAAGAAGACCCATTAAACTTTGTTTGCATGTTTTAAGGTAATATTAGAACTTTATACATACATACATATGTGTATGTATATAGATGTGTTCCTCCCAAGCCTCTTATTTTTATAACACAGGTAAAACATCAGACGTGTATAACTGATCAAAAGTACATTTAGTAGGGGTGCATATTCAAAATGTTTAATAATGATGGGGCAAATGAAAAATCAAATACCTTTGGAGGTCATTGGCTTAGACTGTAACTAAGTTCTCTTCCCCTCTGGAAGAGTTTTGCCCAATTCTCCAGCTGGGAGGAAGAGAGAGAATTCAACAGATGGGTGGAACATAAAATGCTGTAATATTTGATCTGAGCATTTAAGTATCAGTAGGAGCTCAACTGCTACAAGGAATAAAATGAGAGCAGGCAGATAACTGAAGCATAAAAAGCATTTTCAGGCATAAAAGAAATTAGGAAGATAAAACTCGAGTGCTTACAAAAGATTTAAAAGTCAATACAAGGATTTTTTAAAAAGGAATTTTGCTCCATAAAATAGTTTATATTGGGTCATAGTCTTAAGAGTTTTCTCTTTAAAATGATGTGTTTTGGCACTGGAACACAGATTCCCTAATAATAGTAAATAACAGTTATCCAGATCACTTTTCTGTCACTTTGAATAATGGAAAGGGAAGAATGCCATAGTGTAAGTACAGCAGTTGGGATGTTTTAGAACAGTTCTCAAAGTGTGCTCCTTGGGAAACTGTCTGAGGTACAAATTCTTAGGCCCCACCTCAACTTACTGTATCAGAAAGACTAGAACTGGGGTTCAGCAATTTTTAGTTTAGCCAGTCCTCCAAGATAATTCTGATGCAAGCTAAAGGTTGAAAATTAACTCTTACTAGAAACCCAAAATTTCTCTTCTTCGGAGCATAAGTATCAACAAAGGCTAACCAGTATTCCTACAGCATTGGTGGCCAAAGAGTAACAAATACATAAATATTCTTAATGGGTTTTTGATCTTTAATATCTCATTATTTCACCTTCTCAACATTTCATCTAGTCTCTGCAATGAAATTTAGCACCTCCTGCATGCTGGACTGGCTGTGCTAAATGATCAGACTGTAACAACTGATAGACATGGAACCTTTCCTTCATGGAGCCCATTGTGTTAAAAACAAAACAAAACAAAACAAAACAAAACAAAACAAAACAAAACAAAAAACTTACCTGATACATACATGAGGGTGGAAATACATATACTGAAATATTCTACTAGTGCTCATTTGAAACAAATCATACACTGTATCACATTTTGCATAGTTCCTATCACTGCATTTATTAGACAGTGTTGCCAGTGTCTGTTTCCATGTTTGCCTCTCTAATTAGACTGTGAGGTCCTAAAGGGGAAAAACTATGTTGTAGCCAATCTTTTAATTCCCAGAACCTGTATGATCAGTATATAACAAATGCTCAACAAATGTGGTTTGAATGAGTTACTTAATAATTAACAATCGTTACTATTTATTGAGTGTTTACTATGTGCCAGAGACTATAATGTATATTAATTCATTTAACCTTCACAGTTAATCTTTGAAGCAAGGCCTCATATCATAACCATTTCACAGTTGGAAAACTGAGGCACAGCAAGATTAAATAATTTATGTGGGTAGCCTGTACTGGAATGCAGGCAGTCCGGCTTCAGAGTCCACCCTCATAACTACTAGAGAACACAGCCAACCCCTCATTAAACAAGTTATGGGCCATGATAGAGCAAAACATGTTCTTCTTTGCCCCTGCCTCAGGGCCTTTGTTTTTGCTGTGCCCTCTGTCTGAAGGCTCTTCTTTCACTTCTTTACATCTGTCCAAAGAGTGACTTCCTCAGAAAGTTTTTGCCAGACCAATCGATTTATCCAAATAGTAATCTTAGCCCCACTCTTCTCTGCTTTACTTTTTTTTTTTCAGAACTTGATTCTATCTGTATTTTTATTATATAATTACCGGTTTGTTCTATTTCTCCTCTGCAATGTCAGCTCCGTGAAGAAAGACTTTGTCAAGCTCATGGTTGTATCACCCAGAGCCTAGGGCACTTGGAGCATGGATGGAGCTTGTTAAGTTTTGTGGAATAAATGGATACATGTTAGTACTGTCCGGTGACTTTTGTCCCTCTTAGGTACACATTTCTGTTGAACTCTGGTCAACTTCCAATTTATCCATAAGTTTTTTTTTTTAGTTCTGTTTGCACAATCCTATAATTTTTCAAATATTACCGGATTGTTCCAGCTCTTGGTGTCAAAATTGTAATTAAATTGCCATTTATTACTCATGCTGATCTTTAACACGAGACATCTTGTTCTTGTCATAAACGTGACTCATGGAAAAATTTAAGTTGAATATAGGGATGCATATGCACCAGAATATTTCCATTAATATTTAAGACATAAAAAGTAGAGACACAGCCATAGATGCCTGTATAATTCTAAGGTCTATAGCAATACTTCTGTGGAATTTTAGCCTTTTGTGTGTATATCCTGAAATCCCACTGGATGGCTAAAAAGGCTCCTTTTGAAACCAAAGACCATATCATTTATATGAACACTTCGAGTTTTTCTTTTCTTCTGCCATAACACACCTTTACACTCAACATTCACAGCCAAGATGTAAAATATTTTAAAAAGATAAAATATTTAAAAAGATAAAGAAAAAAAGAAAGGAAGAAAAGAAGGAAGAACTCAACTTGCCACTAGACTGATTTCTTTGAAGACTATAAAAGGAATGAAATTTGAAGGTCATAAGAGTGTGTCTATTTATTTAGGGAAGTCTTACAGGTAGTATAAATATCATCAGCTACAGTTGCTATGGGGTCTGTTTGTTTACCAAACAAGAATACAAATAGTTACACAAAAGCAAAACACACACACACACACACACACATACACACACACACACACATTTGGGTATATAAATGAAGAACTCTTTGCCTTCTGGTAAAGTTTCCAAAGTGCCTTTAAAATGTCCCTTTTTTTCACCTTGCTTCCTGGGAAACCTCTGTTTTCTTGATTCTCCTTTTTCAGTTCTAATAACTCCAGGGAATGTTCTACTGTCAGATTTGAGACTGATAATGATTTCTTTTTCTTTTTCCTTTTCTTTCTTTTTTTTTTTAATTTAAGACTTAACAAAACAAACAAAAACAAAAAACTAGCCCAACAATCCAAACTGTACCTTGAAAATAGTTTTCACAACTGAAAATGCAAAAATAGAGAACAAAGTCCACAGAGTTTGCAGAAGAATTCTAGTACAGGCATGCCATCCTTAAACTGAGTTAACGCATGAACCACCACCCAGAAAGGTGGGGTTTGTATGTGTGTGTGTGGTTTTTTTTTTAAACAGAATTTCTATAAACCAGGTATATTTCATGTGCCTGAATTACACCTCCTGGCTTAACCATTTTCTTCTAAAAATAAAGGAGGAGGAAAAGGATATCAGAAAGGCTGTTCTGAAATTTCTCAGGTGAGTGCATGTGCTGTATGTGCATGTTGTAACTCAGATCTACCATAAAACTGTGCCATGAGGCTACTGTGAGTGGAAGCCTTCTCTTCACACTACACTGACCAGAGTACCCACCAGGCACAGCCCCAAAGCCTTTCTGTGAATGGGACAGATTGCCATATGGATGAAGACACTGAACAAGCTGTACAACTCTTGGCAACATGTGCCCGGGGGACTGTCCCATATTACTACCACCTGGGCTGTGGCAATTGTGCTCTCTATGTGCAGAGGCACTGAGGAGCCCATCAGGATGTTATTTTTGAGTGCACACAAAAAAGGAAAATTACAGTTAAGAGAATTCTCTGGCTAGCATATCTGTTGTTCAATTCCCGAAATAGTTTCCCAAAGGAACGGTTATCTTCTTTATTCACACAGGCAGAAATGACAAGCTGGAACACATATTAACAATTTCCCTTTGTGAGCTTCCACTATTGTTTTAATGAGGAGAATATACTTTATAATATAAGTAGGCCCTGACTGATTACAAAAGCGAGTGGAATAAAGAACTTTAGGACGCTGTACATATGTAACACACTCATTTGCATTACCCCAGTGAGCCAGTCAACAGACCAGAGGCTTCTCAGAAATAGCTGCAGAGGGCAAGCCAGGCTACAGGGGAACGCCAGTGGAAAAGGCATCCTTACAAATCTTTAGAAAGAACACAACTTCCTCTTGCAGAGGTCACCCCTCATCTGGCCCCCTTATTGTATTAAAAACATGGGACTCCTTGTCATGTGAGAACAGAGTAATACTAGGACTCTGCCATGCCACATGGCTTTTGTAGATCCTTCCCACTTTTGGATGGATCCAATATCTGGCAAAGAAAAAATTTTATTCCTTTAAATCCATGTGGCAAAGTATGCATTTCAATAACTCTTTTACAGGTAGAAGAGAAAAACCCAGCACAAGGAACAATGCCATCAGAGTTCCCAAAGATTGGTCCTAACTGTTCCTCTGCCATATGCTTTCCTTCACACCCTTGGTGTAGAATAAACATTAAGAAAGCACAGGCCCTTCCACATAAGTGTAAACACCTGTAAATTGGTTGGGTACCAACAAAGGGATCTGGCAGAAAAAAATCTAACAGCAGGAGCAACTCATCAGAAAAGAATGTCTACCCTACATAATGCGAGAAACTGGGGGTTCAAATGTTATTGGGAAATATGGCACGTTAGACACGAAATGGGCCATCATCGAAGTTCATATTATACAATATACCAAGAAAAAAATTAAAATTGACTGGATTTAAGAGAAACTTAAGGATAAGACTCTCTAGATCAATGATGTCATTTATTGGAAAGCATTTATCATTTAAATACAATAAAGTGAAAAAAGATTTCGTATGTTATAGTAAAACATACGTTGAGATAAGACACAACAGCTCTTGGAGAATAATGGCTTTTTTTTCTTTCTTTCTTTTAATCACCACACCAAGTGAATAGTTAAGAAAATTTGTAAACAGATCTCTCATGGCAAGTCAACATTTTAAAGTTTTTTTCCCCTTTGGCCTCAGTGCATGTGTGAATGACAGAAGGTGATAAAGCACCAGGCCCCACTGCCCCAAGAGAACCTTTCTTCCTACTTCTAAGACCTAGAAGCAATTGGTTGTAGGCATCACAACTCTTCAAAGCATGATGGTTGCCAAATACCCAGCAGCACATCTGGAGTATAAATTGTCGAAAAGCTCCCAGGTGCTTATTTATGATATGAGGAATGTTTTTGCCCTAAATAGGCTACTTTCCATGCAGATGGATGAGGGACAGGTGACCCTACCAAGCATCTGTTCCGGAGCAGAAAGAAGCGCCAGTATTTTAGACCTTTGCAATTGGCCACGCCCACTTCTCTTTCCAGTCCTCTGAAGCAGAGATAACTTTCTAGCACCAGGGACCAGTGTTCCCATGAGACTCTAATGTTTCATGATCTAAGGTGGAACTGAGGCGGTGATTCCAGTGCTGAGGAGTGGTTGTAAATACAGATGAAGCTTCACTCGCACATATGCCACTCATCCGCTGTGTCACCCGGTTTCTAACAGGCTACAGACAGGTACCAGCCCATGGCCCTGGGGCTGGGGATCCCTGCTCTACAGCAGCTGACAAGACATGTCCAGCCTGCTCTTTGTGTGCTCCACTGCTAGTCACCCAACTTACCTCCGTGCAAAAAGATGAGGCAGCATAGAAGAACCTGCAGCAGACAATCTTTTGGAGGTTCTCCCAAACAATGGCTAAACAGACAGGTCTGCCCCGAGGCTACCACCCTTGAAGTGGCTGGCCTGGTCCTAAACCCTGAGCTTTACCCACTGGAAACTGTACTCTAATAGCTGGGGTGGAGCCACGGTGGTTCTGATGAGCAGACCACCTAGGAACCCCACGGCATATGGCAGTCACTGCAAGAACTTGAGGGTAAAGGAGATCTCAGTTCTAGTCCTGGCCTTGTCTCCAACTAGCTACGTGGCTTCTGCAGGTTATAAAATCATTCTGAATTCTACAACAATATGAAAGCAGCCATAGACAATTTATAAATGAATGATCATCTCTGTTCCAATAAAACTTTATTTATAAAATGAGCGGTAAGCCAGATATGGCTGTTAGGCCATAATTTGCTGACCTCTGTTATAGATCAATTACCTCAACACATATTGGCAGGAAGTAGCAGTACCAATTTTGAAGACAATCTGACTGCAGGTTCTCCAAAATGCTCTAATGGAAAAGAAAAATTTGTGGTAATCAGTGTGTTCAGTACTTCAAATAAAAAAAAAATTACAAAAGAAATCATATGATTTTCTAAAACAAATCGAAAAAAAAATTGAAATGAGGAAGAGCTACTCAGAGTAATAGGAGCTAGAGCCTACTGCTTAAATTTCTGGCTCAATAGGTCCTAAATATGAATATGAAAATATGCTAAAGTTTAAAGGCTTGTGAAACTGGGACAGTTCTGAAACCAAGCTTCTAGAATTTTAACAAATAAACCCAAAGTATCACTATTTATTCATCGACACAGAATTTAAAGAAAGAAAAAACGCCATGCCTGTCCACATTTCAGAGTTCATCGCCTTTTGAAAACAGTGGGACCTGATAAACACAAATGTTATTGTTATACAGTCAAATACATGGCAATACGTCAAAAGGCCACAAATACAAAACAGAGACTGCGTATTGAGTGAAAATGTCTGAGAGTATACTAGCCAAGTGAAAACCTTCCAGGGTTATTTGAAAATAGCTGCCAACTGTGGAGTGCCGAAAATGCAAGCAACTGGAATCCACCGGGCTGCGTCAACAAATGAGAATGAAAATGAAGGAAGAAACGTGTGACTGGACAGAAGGCAGGATAGACCTCGAGAGAAGACACCCAATATGGGTCACCTGATTCTGAGAACATGAAAACCCCAAAGAAAGAAAAGGCAGCATGACTGTGATCTTTCCAGAGATTAAAGAAACCTTTTTACCAAATGCTTAAGGAAGGCTTTGAACAAATATTTAGAAGAGCTATGAATCTGAGAAATACTCAAGTCATAAAACATCTACTAATGGTGGTTGAACTGAAAGGAAAAATCTGGGAAGGATCAGAAAAAAAAGAAATCGTTCTAATATGGACTATAGAAGACACTGAAATAGAATAAAGACCAAATGATGTATTCGATGAGGAAATACGAGATTTATGATAAGGCAGGAAGGAAAGTGAGGATGCTTTTAAAAGACAGAGAGGCTTGTTTTGCATTTACCTGTGTGAAAATCCTGCATGGGGTTCACTGTTGTTTTTAATACGCTGTTTCAGGCCATAAATGATTTATATTTTTGCAAATCCTACCCAAGTCCTCCCTTTATAAAAGGCCTAGCAAATATCTGTATTCAAGCTAAAAGAGGAAACTACTATTTTCCTTTAAATGTGCGATTTGCACACAGTAGGTTAAGTGAATACACACGTTGTTGAATTGAATTTAAATTAAATCTAAAATTTCTTTTAGGAACATTGACTTTAATTGATTATAATTAAGTAGTCATGTGATGCCTAACGACAGGGATCCATTCTGAGAAACACATCGTTAAGCGATTTCTTCACTGTACGAACATCACGGAGTGTACATGTACAAACCTAGATGGTATACAGCCTACTACACGCCTAGGCTCAATGGTACAGCCTATTGCTCCCGGGCTACAAGCCCATACAGCATGTTCCGGTACAAAACAACATGAAATTAAACCAAGCACAGAGAAAATGATGCAATCAAGAGACATGGTAAGCATGAGATGTGCGAGGATGCTGCAGTGTAACGTGGCCTGTTTTACCGCAAACTTTTTTTCTTTAATGAGTAGAAAGAATACATTTTAATTTGGTGATGAAAAGTATAGTAAATGCATAAATCAGTAATGCAGTCATTTATTATCACGTATTATGTACTATATTTAATTGTATGTGCTACACTTTTGTATGACTGGCAGCGCAGGTTTGTTTACACCAGCATCACCACAAACAAGTGAGCAATGCATTGTGCTATGATACTGAGATGTCACTAGGTGATAGTTCCTCAGCTCCATTAAAATTTTATGGGGCCACTGTCCTATGTTCAGTCCAGCATTGACCAAAACATCATTATGGGTGTATGACTGTATTCACTTCTAATCTGAATGGAGATTTTAAGTGCTGTTTTATAAATTAAAAGAGAGACTTGAATTAGGATCTGGGATATGCCACTAACCAGTTCTGTGGCCCTAGGTCAGTTATTTAATCTCTATTACTCAATTTCCTCACCTGTAAAATGGGTATAATAATCCCTACTGCTTCCCAGAAGTCATGTGGACAGAATGAGACATCACTCCCGAAGGCGAGAGAAAGAACTGATTAAATGTGAGCTCCCTTCCTTTTCCCTAGTGCGCCGTGACATAATGTGATATTTAGTACTTTAACTCAAGCAATTATTTAAATAGTAATTACTATTTGTATTTACATAGCTGCTTTGATCCAAGAAGCTCAAAGGGCTTTAATAAATTTAGCATTTTAATAAATGTTTCATTTGCATTCCATTGATTTTATTTACCCACACCAAAACTTAGAATTTCCTAAAGCAAGAGAGTCAGACAAGCTAAAAAAAAGAAAAAAAAAAAACAAGATAATATCTTTATGTTTACTAGTATCCCAGGTTTGAGTTTTGTCTATTTACCTAAAGAAGTCATGACTCCCTGGTCCTGTGGAATAAAATGACAGTAGAGGTGTGAATGTGCCTGTTTCCTCTTTCAGCTCCCTTCAGCTTCTGAAATTCCTCCCCAATACACTTCTCTCAGGCACTGTCAACCAAGGTATGCCAATGAATTTATATATAATCAGCACAATAAACATTATTAAATTGTTGGAAGAGAATCAAAGCAGGAAGCTCAGTGCCAGTACTGAATTCTAATGATGCTGAATGTCTGTGATTGCACAGGGACAGGCTCTTAACAAGCCTTGATTTGAGCGCTGGTTATCGCCTCACAAATCATGGGCCACTCCTCCCATAATAGTGCTGAATACTGATAAATGTGCGTACCCTGCGCAAAAGGGAAGTGGGTTTCTATTGGCAATCTTTATAAAAGTGCATTTTTTCCCTTCTCTACACTCAAGGGTTTACCCTGAATGATTTAATTATAATTTTCCTTGTGTAAGACAAATTAAAGAGGAAAGTAGGAGTGTCGTGCCAAACGCATTATTTATCTCCTTAACAGATTGCAACTCACCAAACCCCAGAGCTGGTGCTGCAGCGGCTGCTCACAGAAGCCCGCAAACTGCATGGGGTTAAGAGCAGGGAGAGGGGTTCCCCAAAAGGCAGGGAAACATGCAGCCCAGGTGAGATTATTAGACATCTCACTGCGTTAAAAACAAAAACTCTGACAATACTGCCTTTTCCAACAAATTTTCACTCCCAAATCCTTTCAGAAAGAATTCTTAACCTAAGATTAGAGCTTGAGGGGCTAGAGTATTATTCAGTGTGGCAGGGGCTCTGGCTTGTCCAGATACTGCTCCAGGAAAATGGAGGGGAAAAGAATATTACACTGAAAGCAAGGGAGAGCTTGGGAAGATAGACATTTCACAAACGCATTGGTGAGCATGGGATGAACCTTTTCTAAAGGACTCCTAAGACAAATGACAACTCAGGGTATAAGTGAGAACATATTTTTGCAGTGATAGCTTTTCTGATCATTTTCCACTATTCAAACAGGCTAGCACACATGATTTTAAAATTAACCATTAGAAGGTAAAACCGCATAACATTCGTTATAAGTACCTATATGTACACAATGATTGATTTTTTAGTTTATAACTATTGAATTATCTTCAACCTAAGGTGCTCATTTGTCTTATTTGCTACATTCAGTTAACATGTGCTAACCAGAATTTTCTTGTAATCCAGCCACATCTAGGAACCTACCGGGTAATATACACTGAGATCCAAGAGATGAACTAGTGGCATATAATTTCATAGTTGTTTCTTCATTGCATGTACAGTTAGAAAATTCAGCCTGCTTTTACATCCAGATTAAGGCCCAGTAAAACCTAGATTCTTTTCTGATGCATATTCTAATTTTGGCATGTAGTATAATGAAGGTTATGCAGACAAATAAGGACCACACACACACACACACACACACACACAATCGAATAAACTCATTCTCCTGGATTCAGACTGTCCCTTAGATCCATTTACTTTCAAATGCGCTTTAATACATGAAAAGGGCTATTCTTCTCCCACTTGCCTCACTGCTAATCTATCACCTGACTGCAGATATATAACCTTTTAGAATGAAACTGAGCACAGTGCATCTAAACAAGAAGAGTTTCTGTGTCACAGGAAATCTGTGCAGGCTCCACAACGTCCGACAAGATTGCAACAAATACCTTAAGTGCATCAGTCGGCATTTTTCAGTGTATGGGCCTCCTGCTCTGCCTATGGATAAAGATGTAATTCAATCACTTTGCAGTAAATGGACAGCATCAACCTGAGGACACCAAAAGCAAGTACAGCAAAGGACAACAACCTAGAACCTTTAAAGCGATCTAAGGTTTAGTATTTTTTTTTTTAAATTGCAAAGACATTGTAAGACATTATAAAGCAAGAGCTAAGACTGACTTCCAGACACACCAATCTATCTTAACTGGAAACAAAAGAAGCCACATTTGGTCTGATGGTTCCAAACTGATTCTTACTGTCCATCATTCTATTCTTCAAGCTCTTCTAAACCAGTAAGTTTAAAACAGAAACTCCAAACTAATCTTAAAGAGAAAGTTCTAAGTTTTGGTTAAAACATATATAAACTTCATTTCTAGGAATCTCTCATGAGTTTTATGCTTGAATGTGACATACACACACACGCACGCACACACACACACACACATTCAGATGTTTTTTGTGATTACTAAAGTCTAAATGGATAAAATGTTGCTGGCATAAAGATACAAATCTAATTTAACCAGTGGGCTTCCTAATGTTCGTTATTTCAAGAAGTATATGAAATTATATTTGTGATTGCTTAAGTGAAAAACAGAATTAAGAAACATTCACTAAGTCACTTTTATTTAAAATTAAGTATAAGATTTGTTTTTCCTGATGGAAATGACAAGACTATCACATATTGCTTTTAAGGTTTCGGCTTTCTGTGGAAGCTCTGTACTATTAAATATATAGGCACAATTTAAAAATAGTAAAGTGAAAATGTTTTTAATTTTAGGAACATTGTGTATATATTCTACTTTTGGAAAGCATCAACAGTAGTATTAATGTTTCTGGGTGCTGAGATACAATAACATGGATTAACAATGTCTTTTTCTTATAACTGTAGGCTCACATGGCATATTCTGGATCTCTAAAACAACTTTAGCTTTAACAACCAAGTGAAGCTCAGGGAAATTTAAAAATATAAAGTCTTAACTTCCAAATAGGAATATGACAACTGAGACAATGCTACAATATAGTCCATGATCAAGAGAAAGTGCACTGTGTATGTTTGTGTGTGTACATGCACGAATCCCTTCCGTCTCTCTATTCTTCAAACCTTTCTGAAGGTTTACTATTAAAAAGGCCATGTGCTTTGGGGACACAAGGACACAAAGATGGGCTCCCTGCCATCAAGGAGGGCAGTGCGGAGTAATATAAGTTTTATTTTTTCTCAAACTACGAATCGAAATCGCCCACAGCAGACACTGCTATTCCCTTAGAAGACATTTAGAGCCAAGGAAATCAGCTTGGACGGAGTGAGTACTTGGCAGAAAGGGTAAGCCAGGAAGGCTTGAAATCCAACCCACCCAGTGAGAAACTAAAAGACACTGCCTGGGTTCCTAAGTTTAGGTTAGATCGAGATAAGTGCTAATTCCATGTTGAAAAGGTGAAAATAATTAGATGCTTCACACCGAAACAATACTGAATACATTCTTAAGTAATTATATGCACATGCAAGTCACACAGATCCAATTAGGGAGCACAGAGATATGGCGAGGCCTGGCCACCCACCCCGCCATGTTAAAGACAGTTTGGACACAGCTCGGTGGCTCATTCCTACCTTTCCCTTTTGGGGGTGTGGACTGAGAGCTGTCCATTGGTAGAGGCATGTGGGTTCATTATTAAGGAGGTCTTGGAAGGGGCAGAGGAAGAGACACATGTTGTGGTCAGATCCAAACTGCTGTGATTGTTGCCTGTGGTTTCTTCTGCTGTATGAGCACTTGTCACTTCTTTCCAGAGCTGCTGCAGTTCTGTTGGAATCATGCCTGAAACAAACAAATTGGATAATTAAATCAATTAACAGCTAATTCCGTCCTCTTCAAACAGTAATTAAATCAAAGAGTCAGTAAACAAAGCCTAGTATTAGGGTTTTTTTCCCCCCCCTTTGGTATGTGTAGTTTTTTCCCCTCCCAACTAAAGGAAATACGGTAGTAACAAGCATGTCTTCCCCCTGAGCAGCCGAGGTGAAGTGCCCTCATCATATATAAAAGGCATCCGTGAAAAGAAATCGAAACACAGCTACTTTGCAAAGACATTATGTCTCCATCCAAACTGTTGTTTCTATATATTTTTTTTGGGGGGGGGGGGAGAAAAAAAGGTAGATAGATGATATCATATTTTTAGACATAAAGAAGGGCTCAAAATAAATTTGTTCAACTATATTATTATGACAACATGAATCATGAAATGAATAATTTTTGTGCTTAAGTCTTAAATGATGATAAATAGCTTTGTTATTAAATATAGTTTTTATTAATCACTTTTAGACATAAATTATGAATTCATATCGTCTTCCTGAAATGCTTTTCAACTTTTAACAGTCAAATTGATTATACTATGATTATTTCATTAACACACCTATCTTCCTCATTAATTTTGGTTTCCAGTACCACATGCTTAATTGATGGATGTGTCTACTGAAAAACTGTGTAACTTTTTATACAAGTAACACTATTATTACTGTCATTTCTTAGATCAATGCTAATGAACCATTGCAGAGTAAAATGAAAATGCAAAATAAAGTTGGAGTAATAAAGTTCTCTTCGTTTTTAAGGAGGTCAAAATGGACATGGGTCTTAAGTACTAAGTGTTGTATTTTTCCCAAGAAGAGATATATTCAGTATGTCGATCTTACTACTGTGGGCTCACAGCCTTTATTCTGGTGACATGCCTCGACAGCCCAGGATTTCCAAATTCTATCTCAACACATATTCCAGTGCATACATGCACAGAAAAAATATTCTAAATGACAACGAACGACAGGCACAGTTTCCTCTAAAAGGATACCTGAAAGAAATCATGAACTCTGTATATCATAAGGCAATTCTACATTAGACCTGGACGTCTGGATTGCAGTTCATTGTTTCAATCAACTGTAACATAGCTGTCCTAGAGAGCCTGTCATTTTCTGAGTATACAGCAGCAACTGAAACAGGCATGTTTCTTACCAAATCTAAGGTATCAAATTAAAAAAGAAGGCTGTGTGCATTATATTCATTTGAAACACATAATAAAAAATGCCAAGGTCTAAATTTAATTTATTTTTGTCATTTAGAATACAATGGATAGATAATCATCTCAACGTGATCAGCCAAACATCTTTACTTTGCTAAACTGTTAAAGATTTTAATTATGCTAGCATTGGAGAGCACTGGTCTAATGAGGCGGTGGACTCCAGAGAATCCGAGTGGTTAAGAACTGTGAAATGAGTCTGATAGGATTTTTTTATATTCACCGTGGATCGTTTGCATATCAAAGAGGAGTAAATTATTGCACAGCAGACCAATAACCTTCTCCGCCTTTCTGAGAGGAGCGTTAACAAAAACAGTTGGTCTTTCCTAACGGTTCTCCACGAAAATGTTCAAATGCTCAAGTATTTGCAATTAATATATATTATAAAAGAGGTTTCAAATGATACATTAAGTGGTCAGATATTCTTAGAATGCATCCTCGACAGCCAAGTCGTTTTTCTTTTTCCTTCATAAAAATCAAATGCCAATTATATTTTGATGAATTTTGTCCCAAATGAGCATTTAGTTATTAAGCATATTCAATTATTACTTGTCCCTTGAAATTAAACCTTGGAGGCAAATTAAACAAAGGGAAAGGTCACTACAGAATCCTGTGTCCGGTTTTACTGCGATTGGGCTATTATTTTCTAACACCTTGCAAAGTGACATGTGGATGTTTGTGTAGCTAACAGGCCTGCCACGATGCCCGATGCCCGCACACCAACAATTACCTGTGAATACGGCTGACCCTCAGACAGCTGTTTACTCAATTGACACAATAGTGAATGGGCTTGTCTATTGATGATAGCATATTGATATAAAGCCACACAAGTCAACACCTATTTTTATTTTCTAGGGAGTAAATACACTTGAAAAGGACAAGCCACCTATTTTTCAGCGTAAACTAACTGATTTCATGGGAGGTGGGGAGATGGAGGAATGTGGTTCTAACAACTGTGTTAACACTTTCCCTGGGAGAAAAAGCAGAACTTTGAATATTTTAAAGGTAAACTGTGTATCCAGCAAATAAAGACAGAGACAGATGTCTAATTACACTTGTTACACTTGCAGAATACATTCACTGTTACTCTACTCTCCTTTTATTCCAGTGAGTTAGCCAATCAGTTTCATCGTCTACAGGAAGAAATGATAAATAAAATAGTAACCCACTGACTGACAAGAGGTAAACTTCTGGGTCAAATTTCAATGTGATAATTATGTTTAAGAATACTCTCATTCAACTCAGAAGGCAGCAGTCGAATCAGTCTCCTCTGTCACTGCAACACCTTGTTGGTGATCTTAAACTGTTAGTCCCATAACTAATACTATCTACCAAAGGATGCTGTTATTTGACAGCCAAGATCTCATGATAGAATTAAGACAGATAAAAGGTAAGCGAGCCACGGAAGGGATATCAGACTGAAGGAATATCAAATATCCAGAAAGCACACGTTTTTTCCAAAAGTGTAGACAGGAATAATGTACCGAGTTAAACAAATCCACTACCAGGTACAGAACTGAGCATGGAACTTTCTCCTATCTATAGTTTACACTTACAAAGTAAAAGGTAAAAATGATATTGCAAGTAAATTTCTATTATGATATCACAGGTGCTGGAAAGGATCGGATGATTAAAGAAAGCGAAGTGAAAAAGATATGGTAATTATGTAAAACAGAAAAGGATCGACAATAACCTTACAAACAACAAAAATACACCTCCATTTTATAACCTTCAGGGAAAAAAAGGGCCCTCAAAATATTACTCTCTATTCCTATACTTTGATATTTACATACATCTTTTTAAGGTAACTTAACCAAGGCCATGAGCAGGTATGTAAAAATTCTTGATGATTGTATCATGAAGTGGGCATTACTAGCATTTTTAACACACAAACCTTGAGCCTTACTACTTTTTTTTTTTTTTTCCAGGATAACTGGCTAGTTCATTATAAAAGAAAATGCAGACACAGGTTTAAAAAATGTATGTTGTGGGGACAGTTGACAGATTACTGTTCATGGAACTCAATTTTATAACCCCAGGTATGACTGGCTCAAAGACAACAGAGTTGATCAACCTTTTTCTGTCCTTGTACATCGGTACCCAGGTGACCATGTTCAAGCAAGCAGAAAGTTGATTTAAACCTCATAATGACATCAGTTTTAAGCCATCATCTCGCTGATAAAAAAAAAAAAAATTGTGTTGTAGTCCAACATGACTGAATTCTCAAGCCACTTTGGATGAGGTGGGAGGGGAGACAAAACCAACCTGATTCCACAAAAGATGGCAATGACACACCGGTAGTTCATATCACTCCAAGAACTCGACTCCAGAAATATATATATTTATGTTTATGTATCTGGGGCACACATAAAGGTACCCTTTAGATTTTAAATGTGCATCTTCCTAATGTTGCGGGGACTAATAGTCATAGCACACTGCTAAGCATATCAATCAATGTCGTGGCTAGTGAATTACCTACCAGTGTCTCTGATATGTTACCGCAGAGATTACACTTCATGCATCACCACATTCATTTCTTTCACATTACACATGAGCTTGTCTTGTCACTGCCCAATTGCCCTCTTTTGGACAGCTTAACTGATGTACTACAACAATGAACCTTACTGAGCCAACTTAATAGTACAGGAGCAGTGGGAAAAGATGAGAGGTTGAAGCCTGAGTCCAGTGGGTGTGTCAGAACAGCCTGCAGTTTCTAACAATAAATCCGAAGGTGTAATTAATACATGTCGTAACATTTTGCAGGTACAAAACTGCATTAGCTGATGTGCCCTGTCCTTTCCCCTGGTATTGCTCAGTGACCAAATTTTCTATTTTGACAGCAATGGAGATGCTGATTATGTGTGAAGAAGCTGAGTAGCAAGGGCAGAAATGGGAGGAGGGGCAAGAGGGAAGTTAGAGGGAAAAGCCCTGGTCTCAACATTAAAAACATAGACAAAAACAAACAAACAAAACCCCAGAAGGGACAGAAATTGGGTGTGGTTGACTCAAGGGAGAAGATTCAAATGTAGACATGCCTCAGTGGCTCCACCTGACAGCAAAAGTTACTGAACAAATGACCGTGCCTTATGTACCATGAAGGGTCAAGGAGATTCCACATTTTCAACCCTCTTCAGAAGGCAAGTATCCAAGACACCAAAGGCTTCAGCTACCAGCCTTCGAGAAACATGTACACATATATCCAAATGAATTAGAACTGAAAGGACTGGGGGCCTGGAGGAGACAATGAAATCTGCTGTAGCATGTTTAAGATGGGGAAACTGTATTTCAAAACGGCATGACACTTTCTTCTTTCCTTCCTTTCTCTTTTCTGGTTCTGAATAATCCATTTGCATTTACATTATGCGTGTGAAAGTTCAAGTTGCTTAAACCAAGAAGATGTCCCCAAAACAGTTATCGGGCGCTCATTTGTTTCTAAAGTCCAACACCAATTGGAATAACATATCAATGGCTTTTCAAAAGAAAATTTTAAATCCACAAAAACTTGTTATTTTACAAAGGACCCCAGTTTTTGAAGAGCTAGAGATGAAATGCTGCCTGTTCTGATGAGAGTAGAACTAACCTGCTCAAAAATCAACAGTCCAATGAAGGTAAAAAAGAAAGAAAAAAGAGAGAAAATCCAACTAAAAACGACTTTGGTTTTTCTAAGAGAAAGAATTTAATTTAATCGTTTACAGAAAAATAAACCTGAGTTTATCCCTAGCTGTTAAAAAGTGACATATATAAATATTACTAAGATTTAAAATGGAAGTTACATGATATAAAATATAGCTTAAGATGACAAAAAAAAAAAAAACCCCTTCAGGAAAATTGATCTGTGATTCCAAAGGCTGAAAACACTAGAAGATCTGATTAAAATGCTCAATACATCAAAGTACCACTGCTTTCTCTTACTCTAACACTGTGCAACAGTGGCTCGCACTGCTGCTGCTAAGACTTCAGGCCACCCTACGTCTTCATTTGGGCATCAGCAAGAACTTCAGCTTCTACTAAGGTCCATCATTACTACCTCATCTAGCTTTTTTTCTAAGTTTGCACGTGCATGTTTTAAGATGGTCAATCTCTTTAATGATGAGCTGGAATATAGCACAAGACACCCCACCACCTCTGCCCCACAATTTCCACAGAGTGAGTGGTGTCTTCTGAATAATCAACACTTACCTTGAGCAAGGGGCTGGAGGGGAAGGGCGGGCTGCCCAGGCTGAATTGTGAGAAGGCCTTGGCGCTGCAAAGACAGGAGGTGCTGCTGCTGTAACTGCTGCATCTGTAAAAGCTGCTGTTGAAAAGCCAACTGCTGGGTAGCCACCTGCTGTTGCTGTAAGAGATCAGGAAGAAAAAAAAATGAGATGGCCGTGTCTCAAGGAAGGTGAAACTATGGACGTTTGAAAACGCACCGTCATCGTCGAACACTGAGAATGGTCACTAGAGTTGAGGGGAGGGCTCAGTGTCAAGGCTGGTGTGACAGGGACAGAGCACATCACCTCTGAAAGAGGTGAGCGGGTGGAAGCTGTACCTCTTCCGCTGCCTGCTCCCACAGAAAAACAACGTGTCAATCAAGGCAGCTTCTCCTACAGTTCGAATTTTTCTCCTACAGGCCTGAGTTTTTGTAGTCAAGATGTGAACTTTCTAGACTTTGAAAATTTTAATTATACACACTAGAAAGAAGACAGCAGTACTCTAGTCTGGAGGGGTTTGAACTCTGAACTTTTGAGGTGTGAAAGAACAAGTTTCCTTCCTCCCGCCTGCACCCGGAGAAGCTTTTAACTACTCTGTTTATCACTTCTGACATAAATAAATGAGAAAAAATCAGACCTTTGAAGAAGAAAAACTTCATCTAATATTGTTAATTAGCCATGACAAACGATGAAATAACATTGTAAATCTTTCATAGAAACAGCCACTAGGTTTTAATTACACACATTCATAATTTAGCAAACAACATCATACTCAACGGTGAGTGTTTAATAAGGACACTTTAAGCTTCAGATACCTTAACTTGGCTTGAGTTTCAGAAACCCTCAGGTCTGCTTGCTAGTCCTCCTTCCCCACTGGCTTTGTTCTTGAAAAGAAGGGGCTTTACAATTTGATAAATATCTTTTTTGTTGATTGGACAATGACAAGAGGAAAACTTTTGTTGTGTAAAACATCAATACATCATTCCAGTGTTTAGCAGACCTTGCTCCAGCCAAAAAAATTAATGTAGATTTCCTCAGTAATTATCTGAGTGATAGAAAGATAATACAGTGCAGTAGTACAATAAATAGAAGGAAATTATCTAATATCCTTAATCTGCTAGGAATCAAATCGAGGTGGAGGTCTTAGCTACATCATGGCTAACAATTATGAAAGAAAAATTAACCCTTCCCAAACTACAGTAAAAAAAAAAAAGAAAAGAAAAAGAGGCTCTTTTAGAAAAAAACAAGATGTTTACCTAATTCTGAGTATTATTCAAAACATCAGAGAGACTTTAGCAACTAAAAAGACTACACCCTTTCAGAGCTCCTAATAACTGTACTTTACAAACAACTGCATTTACTTAACCCAACACATGACCTTGATCTGATACATCCATAAAATGGTATGTGGATCAAGACCTTCTGATGTGAAGTTCAAAGGAAGAGAAAAATGGTGGTTTCCTTTCTGTCTCTATGTAGTTTATTTTACAGTAAAAACCATCATTCTCATATTAGCAACCAATTTCAGACTTACTACCATGCCACTGAGAAAGTTAATTGAGTTTCACTCCAAAAAACAAATTCTATACCACTAACAACAAAAATTTAAATAAATTTAAATGAAAAGCCAGTGTTTTCATTTTAAGAACAGCATGCATAAAATGATCCAATTGTTTTCACCCCTTTCCAAGTTATCACATTAATGTAAAACCCAATGATAGTTATATTCATGTCAAAATGATTTTTCACTTCTTCAGCAGATATTAATTCACAACACTTTTTTTTTTTTAAAAAAAGAGGGGAGAAAGAGGTAAAACAACACTGATGCAATAAAAAAAAATCAGAGAATTAGCTATTCTTGAAGAAAATAATGGCGGGGGGAGTGCTGAAGTTTAGGGAGAGTGTTTCCTGTCTTACTGTAAATGAAATGTTTGAAATTTTGTATTTATATAAAATGACTGATGGTTTTTCTGTTGTCTCTGTGGCCATCCCTAGGAAAAGCTCATGAAAGCTGTCCACGTTTGAAAGGCCAGGATATAAAAGTATACAAGGTCCATTGTCCAAAGAAAGAATTTAAAAGCAACACTGGTTGCCAAACTGCTCCCCACCCAGTTACCAAACACAGGATACGAGCCCATTTGTTTACTTCTCACAATTGAATGCATACAAAAAAGGTCTCCATGCAGTCCCCTCGACAGGTCAGTAGTCAGTGTTAAAATGCTCAAATGCCCTGATAAACCTTGCATTTCGGATCCCCTCCCTGGAGCTGCAGTCAAAGGTCTGTTTTCCTTTCTTTGGCTCCTCCCTACTGCCTAACATAAACTGTCATAACTGCCTGGGACAAACGGCCCTTTTAAAACAATCAACTTTGCCTACCTCCCCCACACAGGATGGGATCTTTTTTTGTGGCCTGACTTACTATTAATTCTGCCTTCTATTTTCCACACCCATTCTGTCAACCGTTAAAGAGTAGTCACTTAAAGAGCGAACTATTTGGGGCCTACAGAATATCTTCTAAGGAAGGTCTCAGTCTAACTCAATGTGGAGCCCAACTTTCTCAGGGAAACACCTTTGAGGCAACTTTAGGAGAAAAAGCGAGTAAAGGTTCATTGTTCTGGCCAAGGTTCAAGTGTATTACTGCAGTGGTAATCCAAAAGGGGACAAGGCGGGGGGGGGGGACCTGACAATTCAAAATTATGAGCCCCTAATGACTGAGGATTCAGTAAATTAATATACTTGTTCCATCTGTCAACATCCAAGTTCAAACCTTGTTAGAGTCATAACCACCAGTCTGCATCATGAAATTGCAACCATGTGACTCTGTTTCATTGTAGCACAAAAGGACCACCACCTGCATGATAATTTCAGGAGATTATGCTTCACTTCAAGAAAATAAGGATCTCTTAATCACTGTTACAACAGGTCTTGGCCAAATCCACTGGCACCGGTGAACATGTCGTGGAATTCGAAACCTGCCCTTACGTCTGCCTTCCCTCAGGATGCTGAGGCAACATAGCCCCTGTATCACTTTTGCCTTTGAAATGGATGACTAAGTGTGACCACAGCAAAGCCCGTGTCCTGGAGATGTCAAGACGGTACTGCAACGTCTCACCTTCTCCTTGTTTAGACACAAAGTACTCCCTCTTCTCCCTCACATCCCTTCCCAGACTCAGACACCACCAGCATCTGTGCATGCCTAGATGCCCCCTTTCTGACAGCAGCAATTTGGGAGAGTTAACTTTTATCCTTCCTTCTGCTGTGTAACTTTCCCTTTCACATTTCTTTATCTGCCCTCTGAGCGCATCTGAACTTTCATGTTCTCCCAGCATGCAGACGTGCATTCCAAACTATGTCTAACAGACCAAATAAGAGGTTAATAAGAAGTGGCAACAGAAAGGGAAAACACAATCCCTGGTAACTGATAAGAATGACAGTGGCAGCCCTTTTTTGTTTGTCTTCAAATATAGAGTTAAAGATCTTTAAAAAACTAAATTTTGATGCCTTTGAAAAGAAAGAAGCACAAAATAACAACAGGGGGTTATTGCCTGTGAGCCACAGGGGAGAAACTCCATAATTCTTATTCTCCCTTTTGAAGGCTGTTAGAAATCTGATTCAAAAAAGCAACAGCAGAAGGGGAAACCTCTTGAGGCTGTAACCATTTCCTGTGATCATGCATAATGTGCTTCAAAAGTGGGTTTTTACCAATTCTGTTGATCAATTGCACCTCCTTCATATCCCTTCTTTTTTCTGCTGTGTTTACATCTGATGTGACTCAATGACAAGCACTGTCTGAGACTGTGAAACAGGCCTGTCATGTTGATTTATGGGCGCATCAAACCACAACTTGTCCAAACTGAAGCTCGCAGTTCATTAATTAGAGAGTTGTGACTTTGAAGTCAGCTTTCAGACTGTGGTTTTTAACATTTGGCTTAATTTATATGCTCTTGAATGTGGATCTCTAAGGAAAAAACTGAAATTCCCTTCTTGTCTTTGAACTTCTTTTGACCGCACAATAATCATTTCTTTGTCCAGAGTGATGCCTGCAATCCCAGAGTCATTAACGCGCATTGAACTGCCACTGATGAGTAAGCCCTACTGAATTAGAAAAACAGCCAGCAAAACAAAGCTGAGAGCCTTCTGCACAGTGATATCTCACAATTACATGCCTTCCCTCCCTGTGCCATTTCCATTTTAATTACTGTTAGTCCTTTAGATTTACATTTTAGACACTTTTTAATCTGTTCCTTTTTTATTATAACAGCACCCAGTAGCGCGCCACTGTACTTAGGTTGTGTCAGCATTTTCATTAAAACACCTCCTCCCCTTTACAAGCCCCCCTTCCCTCAACTGCCCCTACTCTACAGGGGTTTATATCCAGGCTGCTAAACAGGACTCCAGGGTGAAAACTTGGCAGGGCATGGAAAATGTACCCAATTTGTGTTGAGGGCGGAGCCGACAAAGGGAGAACGTCTGGGTCATTCCCAGTGTGTAAAACTGGTGCTTCCTGGCCTCTAATCTCACGTGAAGGACGCGGATGTGGAGGGTGACCTGAGAAGACGTTCTGCCAACTAAGGAAAGTGGCCACCTGTGTGTGTAGGGCCAGTGACGAAGACGTTAAATTGAACTGTGAGCTGTTCATCGAACTTTAAATTCTGGCACTCCAAGAACACTTAAACACAAAGAATTTCAGTCACTGTAAAAATATGAGGAATTAACATCGGATGACTTTGGAACGGGTAGAAAGATGTCACGATAATACATATATGCACAAAGATACTCCCTCAAAATGACTGAGTCTCACCCACACAGAACTGCACAGAAGGTGAGACAGAACTCCCCCTGGGAAAGACTTACCACTTAGGGAGCTAATACTGTCCCCTAACTGGGTGGGGTGGCACATGCAGTAACTATGTGCACCTACAAACTATTGTGCACATAGAAGCTACTATACTATACTATTTTTTTTTTTGGTCAGGGAAACACAAATAAGTGAAGCTGGAGACTTTTCTAGTCTTAACTCATGCCATCACATACATGCCTTTAGCAGTTATGATATGTACAGCTTGCAGAAAGAAGTTCAACGGAGATGGGAGTATTTAATCTTGCTCTAACTTTATTTGTCCAACCTCACCACAGGTTAATTCTTCCAAAGGAAAAGGCCATCGCCACACACCCAAGCTCTCTGAGCTGGAAAAAATAATCGCATTTTACTGAAAGCACTTCACTTCCTCCAGGTACATCTTGCAAAAGGAGCCCTGAAGGTTCTGACCACGATCCCCCTTCCCAGTGCTCACACGAGGTACACCTGCAGTGGTGTTATAAAATATGTGCCAGCAAACAAATGGAACCCAGAAAAATCCGAGCGAAAACAGGACAATAACTCTAGTCTGAAAGCTGAGAACCGATAGAGTCAGCTCAGTTGTGCGATCATTTAAAAGATGAATGACAGTTTAATAGCCACTAGATAGTCCTCCGGGATCTGTGGTTTGAAAGTAAAATATGTATTGTCGGTACCTCTTTAGGCTGTTTTCCAGCATGTTGTTGTTGTAAAAGTTGAAGCTGCAACTGTTCCTGTTGTTTTTTATAAAACTCTTGAAGCTGCTGCTACAAAGAAAAGAGAGGATGGTAAGTGACATTGGGTAGTGCCAATCCACTGCTCCTTTCGGTGCCACACAAAACTGTGATTTGAAAAACAGCATCCTTTTATCTGCAATGGCCTGACCTTTAGTTCCAAATTCGACAATAAATTTCAGTGCACACTGACTATTCTTGGCATTATTGTTTGAAAAGTAATCCCCAAAATGAACTGATGAAAAACATACCATTTTCTACACAAACTAATTAAAATAAGGCAAGGGATGACCTTTGATTGTACAACAAAGTCAAAATGCCCTTGCTGAGTGAGTCTGGTGAATCTCTACTGAGAAACATGCACATGCTTTCTAAATGACAGGGTTGGGCAGAACTGAGGGTTGTTTAGCGTATGTATCAACAGCGTGGGTAGCCAGCCTCCTCTGCATCCTGTCCCCACCACCTCACCCCAGAAACTCCTGTCACTGTGGTACTGAATCTCATCTTTTCCACTCAGGTGTCCATGAAGCCCGAAGATCAGGACCCCATGGCATGACGGCTGCCAGAAGTCCATTTCGGCATTAGCATATGTGAAAGAAATAAAATCAACTCTGTGCCTTAGAATCCACCAAGTACCCAAATTTTTTTTTTTATTTTTTTAAATAAAAATTCTGTAAGCTTCTGAGTTGAAATGGGGACCTCAAGAGCTGTCTGTCACATTTAAACCTGCTCCCAATGTGCTCCCCATTTTGCTTTGATTCACACAATTCAGAAGCCTCTGGCCTTATAAAATAAAGGTATAAAGCCACATAAGCTTAAAAGATCTTGTTTCTACCAAGTCTAATTATAGCCCTAATCTTAGTCCATTGGGTTCTCCAGGCCCAAACCCTCCTTGCTTTGGCAGGGTCTTTTCTCTTTCTGGGATGCAAATGCAACAGACTCTTCAGGGACAGATCTGTGCCCGGCCTCACCCACACTGCTCTGCTTATTCTTCAAAAGGAAAAGTTGCTGCTCAGGTGCAGGGAATTTTGAATAGAGTGATGGGCCCTGGGTTGTGCAGCTCACTGGAGGAGGAGGAACAATGACCTACCTGCTGAAGCATGAGGGCCTGCTGCTGCTGGAGGAGAACCTGGAGCTGCTGAGGGCTCAGCACTTGTTGCTGGAGGATCTGCTGCATTTGCTGGGGAGTGATAACTTGAGGTGTCATCATAGCCACTGACACGGGAACCTAGAACATTAATGAAGGGTAAGTTAGAAGCCAGGAAATCGCACACACACAGCCTTCCAGGTTCAGCAACTGGGTTCAGCAACTGACTGTCATCGGCCTGCTTCAAGAATGGACCAATTTCCCATGCACAATGCATTTATCCAGAGGGAATGCAGCAACAAATCCCATTTAATTTATTATGAAGTTTATTTTAAGTGAAGAAAAAAGAAAACCTTGCAGCATTGACAGGTGTTTTTCAAACACACAAGGACTAAAGGCGTAATAAATGCTATCTGGAGTTAGGTTAGAATGATCTCAATTTCTTATTAAGAATGAATTTTCAGTCACAACAAACTGTAGGGAGTTAATGCAAACTTGAAATTTGGTTTAGAGAAGTAGACAAATGGGAACCAATACCTTTGCAGCTGAAGCTAATATGATCCACTTCCTCTGTGGACTGTGATTTTAAGAACAATCAGGAACGCTTAATCTTGTGGATAACTAAACCTTGGACGCACCTTCCGAACTTAAACACAAACCCTTCCTGTGATGCCTTTTACCCTTCCTTATTCACCCAGCATACAGATGTCTCAATTCTTTCATATTATGTGTGATACCATTAAAAGCCGCTTTCCATGACATTTCAGTGACAAACAGCTCCAGTGATGAACTTGATAGCATTTCATATTTGCAACTGTTAACACATTTCTGCACGGGCATCTCTGCAAGGAACCTGCACACAGTATCTGAAAGGATGATGTCTTGTTCAGATAAAACACTGACATTAAAATGACAGGCTGTCTTGGCCAAGGTTACACAAATTGTATTCAAGCGGATACCTAATGACAATGCTATGAATTCTGCAAGCTTTCTAGAATGTAATTTAGCTATTCAAAATAATCACTGCACTTGTGTTTAATTTGCAGACTACATGAGAACCATTTTGTCAGTCCCCGTAATACAAGAAGACTATTTCATGAACCCCCCCCCCCCCACCAAATAAAAAGATAAGGAAAAAAATAAAACAATGAAAGAAAAGACAAAACCTGTATGTCTTCTAACAGTAATATTTAAGCATCTTACTTTTCTTTGGTTTCTAATCAAACATGTGACAGCAAGAAGCAAGAAGCAGTAAAGGATATACTTTGTTAAAAAGGATCTGCTGTCATCTCATGTATTACAATAAAAGGTAATAACATGTTTTGCACTTTGCCTGTGTGCCACTTAAAAAAAAATCCAGCAGACAATAGCTGATCAGAAGATAAAAGAATTTAAAAATCTTTCAGGGGAACAGTAAGCAAAAGCGAGAAATGCGGTATTAATTTTATGTAACATAATGTCTTAATATGCAGTTTATCTTGACTTTTTCACATGATTTGTCCTGTCATTTGCATAGCAAGCTCTCATTCCTAATTTCACAGTCATTATGCACTGATGTCTCGATTTCTCGGCATCACTAATTTTGATGAACTAAAAACGGTTCCTGAAGGTCAGATTCATGTACAGTGAACACCCTCTACTGTTGTCAGAGGCATGTTTTGTGTGGGGGAATGTTTACGTGCAAGTTTTTGCACTGTTTGGAAAACACTACCTAGAACACTAGAAAATTTCATTAACCCAACTCTGGAAGGTCATCAAGAAATTCTTTCTATTGCAGTGGCCTTTCAAGTGTAGATGTAGCTACACTGTAATTTAAAACAGATGGGACCAGCGGAATATTTTTATATGCAAACAGGGACAGATGTATATGAATAGATAAATCATCCTTTTAAAAAGATACTTTGTCACGTGAAATATCCCAATGGTTAGAACAGTGAACTAGGGCAAACACCAAGAAGACATTATCAAAACACCTAACCATTTATAAATTAATTTCAATTAGCCTACTTTGTCCTCATGTAGAAGAAATGTTTTAAATTTTTCAATATCTATTTGGGTGTCAATCACTATCTTTTGAGCTGCTAAAGCCAACATATCACAATAGAAGTTTACTTTTCCTTGAGTGTTGCATCATCATACAGGGAGGCTTGATTAAGCAAACAAAAGAACCATGTTTAAGGTTTCTTTTTTCCTCTGCGTTTCTTGGACTGTGTACAATATAAATATTCTTGAGCCAAATTTCTGATGGTGATGAACAGGAAAACAGACAGGAATAGGGCGGTGTACGATCTAAACTGGTGATGAACACGAAATTAACAGTGTAATAACAGAAATCATCATAGAAACAACCTCTTTGTAATTTTTAAAAGAACTATGAAAAGGTTATTCTAGGAAGGGGTACGAGAGAACTTTTAGGGAGTGATTGAAATGCCCTCTTATCTGGACTGGGGTGGTGGTCACACAGATGAATATAATTGCCAAAATTCTTCCAGCTATATACTTAAAAAGAATGCATTTTAATTGTATATACATGCTAATAAAATTAATTTTAAAAGTTTAAAAAAGAACTGACATATTTTTCAAACCCTTACATACAGCCAAGAGTTTAAGTCTCCTTTTACTCTAGTTATTTATTCAACTTTTGTAGAAAGGGTATAGAACATAAAAATGAGCTTAAGTCTCCCCCCTCTCCCCTGGCCTTTTTTTTTTTTTTTTTTTTTTGCCTTTGGACATTCTGATGGAGGTGCTGATGAGTTTTAAAACGCTTAAAGTAGCAGGCACAGCCAAAGGAAGGAAAGAGGCAAGAAGCCTGAGTAATCTTTCAGCCTGGTGATCAGTCTCTGAATAATCAGAAGTGGGCTATTATATCCTCATGGCCTTAACTTTGCTTTTACTATCTGAAACCACATTTTCACACCAGTTAGCTCTGAGCCTCCGAAGTAGACTTGAGCTGAATTTATAAATGTGATAAAACTGAGATTTCTCCAAAGTTTCTGCTCCAACGTGTCACGAACATAGGTTACAGAAAGCTTTAACAAACATAACCAAATGGACAGTAACCATTATGGGGTAGAAAATGGAAGGAAAAAAACAGAGCACAGTTTAAGGCTTTAAATAGTTAAGAATTATAGCCTACATATCCACTCCCTTAACGCCCAACGTCCAAGTTTTTCATGTAGCTAGCCCCTACTAATACTAGGAATCAAAGGGCACGCAGTACCAGCGAGAGGCTATTATAGCCCACACTTTATTGCCCATTACTACTGAGGTCATTAGCGGCAAGAGTGATTGTACCGGTCTTAACCTATTGATCACTGTAACTACTATCATTTAATCCTGTGTTGAATGTCTGGAAAGTGGCTAAAGGCACACAAGAGAGAGTACTTTAGCTTTAGCTTTGAGAAATATGGCCAAAGCTTAGAAATTACACTTTGATTCATAAAATCTAGTCAGTGGTTTAAATCAATAGTATTTAAAACAGTCATGTGAGTTTTTAACCACAGTACTCTAATATTTATGGGCTCCTCTTTGAGAGTATTCACTCATAACTAAACTTTTCCCCCTGATTCCATGCCATCTCCCTTACCCTCCCCTTGAAGAAAACACACACACACACACACACATTAGTTTCTGATGTTTTGTGTGCTACAGGGCTCACACCTTAAATTGGTGTTCAACTTAATTCTTGATTTCTTTCTCAAATGACAATTTAAATATAATGCAAAAAAATTATATCCCTGATACTGTAACTACCTTAACTGTTTGAGTATATAGAAATGAGTATGTTTTATGAGTTAACAATGAATCATAGAAGGCAATTTATGAAGAACTAGAATGATTCTGTCTAGCTGCCTTCAGGGATCAGAAATTCAAATTAAACTTCTGGCAGACATTTAAAGAATGCTAGCATACAAAACTGAATTTAAAAAACACACACAGTTAACACTCCTTAGTTGCGTTTCAAGAGGAAATCGTGAATTAAAACACACACACACACACACACTACATGAAACACTGTTGACTGATACCAACTGGGTGTGGCTGACCCCAGGTGTGCATAAACCTGAAGGAATGGCAGACATACAGCCATTGGATACTGCTAGTGTGGGCCTGCTGCTACCTTCATACAGCAATTGGCAAAATGTCCTTAGCACTAACAAGTGCTGTTAAAAGCCCATACACTGCTGTATAAATTTTGCCTGATACAGTTTTCTTTTACTTCAAAATGACTTCATAACACCTGAATGCTAGAAGACTATTAAAATGATAAGTTTTATTATTTTATTTTATTCCCAGTGGGAAAGGTAGGTGATGGGAAGGGCGGGTAAGTATAAAAAGCAAACAAATAAAAACACCCACAGAAACAACACAATTCTAATCTAGGAGACAATTGGAGGAATTGGGTGGGAGGGGAGATGATACAATGTAAATACTGAAAATAACACATTATCATTTTTTTGCTTTCTCTTTAGTTTACACTCACATTAACGTCAAGTAAATACTGCCTGATATAACCACACATAAATTTTGTACACTGGCATTTTCTCATAATTGCTGTGTGCACAAATAATAAAAATGAGAAGAAATATTTTAAATACACTTTTATTTCCATTCATCTGAATTAATAACTAGAAACTATTTTTAATTTCTTGCTATTAACCACATCTATGTCCCAGAAAATTTGAGTCTCTTATAGACTTCAGGATGTGTTTGGATAACTGACCAGGTTAGGCAGTGTGATCTGGTTCATCATATAATAAGAGCAAAACAAATTAAATTAGGAGATTCCAGAACATCAAAACAAAACCAAAAAAAAAAAAATTATGCTCAATTTTATATAACCATATAGAAGCTAGTCCATGGAGAAGTCACCGCCGCTGCCCCCGTGAAAGACAACAGTTTTCATAATTAATAAGCTAATGGATACAACTGATATATTGGCAAAGAGAAAAGTTAGGAAGCTCCTATTCATTCCCTATAGTATTTAGAAAGAATACACACACACATACACACATGCACGCACACACGTACCATGATGCAAGGTAGCTGTATCATAGAGGAAAGAAAATATATTTCTGACATAATATTTCAGTCTTCAAAAAATGAAAAAAAAAAAAGCCTACTATTCATGTGGAAAGTATAATTCTGTTTCATTATGGAATTCTGCTTTTTGTGTAACTCTTTTAGACTTAGCTATTTTGCCACAATACCGTACAAAGCACTAAGGCAGGTAATGGTTATTATATTAATGCAAAATCATCTAAGTAGTCAGTCATTAGCATAACTGTTCTCTCAGTAACAATACAACCACCTATTAAAATTGTAGAAAAAAAGGGCCTCTTTAAAATGCAATTAGCATTTCATTTTTTATCATTTTGTTTATTACATTCTATCAAGAGAGACTATCTTTCTTTTAGAAAGGATTGTATGACCAAGATTTGCCTGCCAATCAGGAGTTATTTCAGGTTATTAACCCTAATAAACAATCTCCAGCAAAGCTGAGTTCTTCTTTTGTCTTTAAATTTTAAAAAGTGGCAGAAATTCCTATTTGTTTACAGCAGAGGCATTAGCGGACCCTCAACTGCTCTCTTCTAACGTTTCCCATGCACACAAGGTTACTCCACTAAGTGCCGGCATAACTGTTTTAGCTCCAATAAATATCAGCTTCATTTGCATAAAAATGTATAGTTTACATAAATTAAATCAATTCTCCCACTAGCAATTGTTAAATACAGGATACAAAGGAAGCTATATATGAAAATAATCATCCAATAAGCACTAATTTTTTCAACCTAGCAACTATTGTTATTATTTAAATCAAGAAAAATGCTACCTCTTTCCTCCCTCAATCTCTTTATCCTGTAGGAGGGATAGAAAACAATTAAGTGCATGTGAATCAAAGCTGCTATGACATTTTATACTAACAATAATAACAACAAAAATCTTTTTTTTAAGTGCTGTAAATCAGACGGGAGAACTATTTCTAGAGGATACCTCAGAAAAGATTTTATCCACAGATTTTTAGCTCACGAAGAGAAAAGGAAGAGGTCCTGGCTAAGTAAGTTCTCTTAAATTGAAGCATTTCACTCTTCAAAAATAGTGAAAGAGGTAGCCACTGTATCAATCCTATTTGAGGCACATACCCGATTAAAATAAGTAAAGATAACTTGTAGATACAATTAAAGATCAAAGGATACTGTTAATTGGAGAAAAATAAAATGTTTATCTTTTGTCAATAAAATATTTTTTAAGACTAAAAATCAAATGTATAGCTCTGCTTTCTTCACACTCTAACCAGTGTAGAAAATATCATAGGGAGCTTAACTACATATATGCATTTCTTCCCAAATTATTGAGATGCAAGGGGAAGAAGAACTGGGTTTAAACATGCAGGTTGGCAAAAATTCCATCATTCCAAAGTTGTATAAGGCCTTACTTAGGGTGCTGTCTCCTCTTTTTCTCTTTTTTTCTCCAGAACTACAACTTCAGTTTCTCAGGTTGTGCAGTTTCTCACGCCTATTTCCAACACCTTCACCTTATACATCACAGTTAAGCTAACGGGTGAAAATTAGATTCTAATGAGAAAACATCAGTTGCTTCTTTGACAATCTTGCCATTCACTTACTCATTTCTAATGAAGATAAAGCCCAACCAAAAAGCTCCCTACATGTTAAAGGTCAAAATATGTTCAAAAATACTTAGTAAAATCCAGGCAAATGGGAAAGCTGTGAGGACCCGTCTCATGAAGTGGTGTGACAATTAGAGTAATTGTACAAAAAGCCATCTTCAGGAGCAAGTAAAAGAAATTAAGCTGCCACAACTGTAACAGGTTAGATGAAAAAAAAATCAAAATTTAATGTATTCTCCCCTGTGTCATCTTGTTTTGTCAAGACATCAAATAGAATTGGGAAGTACAAAATAACAAGCCCTTGAGAAATCAGAGAAGCCGACCTTTTTGATGTTGTTGATTTACCTTGTTCTCAGTTATTTGAACAATGATGTTTCAGATTTAAGGGCAAGATAAAGCTTAAAAATTAAAACATGATACCAAGGTATTCTAAAAAAGTGCACCATAACATTTAGCTTACATCTCCATGCTTTTAACCGGATTTGAAAATGAGGCACAACGCATGTGCTCGCTACCTATTTTTCTCATTAATTTCTCTTCAAATAACTGCCAGGTTGGAAGAGGGACTCAGAGAAGATTATTCCTACAATCATAAAGCAGAGGCCCAGTTTAGCTCTTTCCAGATAATTCTGCACTAGACTGTTTAGCTAAGAGGTACCTGAGGTTTTTTAAAAATAATAATAATAAAGAAAATAAAGCTAAATTTTATGAGAGAAGACAGTATTGCACACTCTGCAATGACCAAAACGAATATCCAGAAAATTCATGCTGTTTCCAAGAAGAGAAACCTTTCACTAAACCAAAACAAATTCAGCTTAGGGAGTTAAGACTAACCCCAAATCTAGCCAGGCAGGCATACAAAAAGCTACACTCCTCTTTTGCCCCAAGAGATCTACAGCACATCAGCAACATAACTCCTAGACTTACATGAAATATTATGTACAAACACATACAAAATTAATATACTACAAGATAGCTCTCTCAATTTTTTATATGCAGATAGCCTCTTCTATTACAGAATACATATGACCCAAAACATGCAGTAGTTAAAAACATGTTTAAAAGGCATTAAAAGTAAATAACCCAGCATTTACAAGCACCAGCATTTGTAAAACTTGGACTAGTAGCTATTTAATGATTATAACTCCTCGTTGTGGAATTCATATTTTAACATGTAACATATACAGGCAAGATTTATGTATTTATTTAATTCTACCTTCTCTCATCATCTGTTGCTGCATTATCCCTTGCTTAAATCACAAAGAACTACCTGAAGTGGATTCTAACTAGCTATTATATTTGCCCAGTTACTAAGAGCAGTTTTAAGTTTCTCTTTAGTGATGTTCACCCACAACTAAACCACATAATAAAATGAATTTCTCCAACCTTCTTTTTTGCCAGTTCAAATTTCACTCAAATTTTACTTCAAGCTGAGAAGCTGGTCACAATAGTCTCTCCTGATTGTCTCAGAAACACACTAACTCAAAGACACTTCTGCCACATTAGCCAAGATAAATCTGGAATTTATTGCTTTTAATTAATTTGGATTTTAATTTTATTGTGTTTTGCAAATGTGCGGAGGTTGGCTGAAAAGTTGCAGAACTGGTCAGTGTCACGAAAGAGTTTATCTTCAAGTGACAGGCCCTGACGACGTGCACATACAAGGCATCGATGGTGAGGGTTTTGTTTTTGAGATACACTTAACTACAAACAAAAAAAATTCAAGCCAACCATTCCTATCACAAGCTTTCTGATGATTTATGATTTACCAACTGAGCAAGGTTACGCAACACTGCATGCCTTTAGATGCATTATTGCAGCTAGTTGAGATTTAATTAAGATCACAGCCTCTAAAAATCCCTGTCAAATGAAAAATCAGAGAAGACAATACACTATATACCCTCATGCAGAATGTTTCCATTTCATCCCCTGGAAAAATATGAGTTAATCCACGTTTCTATGGCTGCAGACAAAAGTTCACTAATTTTGTTTTCTTTTGACACTTAAATTGTTTTCTATTATATGTCATGAGATCATTCCCTTCCAGGGAGGGAAGAAAAAAATCGAGAGTGAAACACGTTACAGAAAATGCACTTGACATTATTATCTGACATTATCATAGCTTAGCTATGATGTCATCACATTTTCATATAATCAGCCCATGCTTAGAAGAGTTAGTTTCATTTAATGAAATATGTTTATTTAAAAACACAACACAAACGGGAAGGCTACTTTCTCTGAATTACTCGGATTAAATAATTGACATGTTATGCTTCTCATTTCCTTAACTGATCAACTTTTTATCAGATGAACTGCACATCTGAGTAAGAAAGAAAGTTCTTCGGGCAAATAGAATATAAAGCCCACTCCTTTCCTTCTATAAGTAGTTCTTAGGGTTAAAGAAAATCTTTAATAGTTTTATTCTTACAGATTAGTATCGAGCACGGCTTTTTTTATTAAAGAAAAAAATTATAATCATGTGGCCCTTTACCTAGTGCAATGTATTTTTATTCACATCATGCTAATATTTAGTTGCTTATCTCATGCCTTAGAAATGACAGGTGCTTGCAGTCTTGCTCTTGACAGGCCACTACACAAATAACTGTCTTGCCTGAAAGGGCTAATGCAGTACTAATGAACAATAAATCAACTTTGATTATCAAGTGTCAGCCCAATCCGTTTTCAGTTCAGCTCTATCACATCCCAGAGTAAGTCAGCCACTGTCTCTGGGTAGGCAGTCTGTATTTTGGTTTCATTTTCATACACTTTTCATTGAAATGTGTCAGGCAGCTACAAAGGGTCATGTAAGATAGTAGATCCTTTTTCAATTTATGCGAAGGGTATCAATTAGAAGAAAGCGCTTCCGTCTTCATTTGGTTTACTTAGTGATTAGTCAACATTCAAGAAAATTTTTAAACAACGGAATATCAAATACTAAACTAAAATCTTCATGTGATCATGTTTGAGGTCTGTGACAATAACATGCTAGCTTGAACACTTTACCACATAAACCACCTTTGACTGCACATACACATTCCTCTTGGAAAATCTATTACAAACAAACGAACAACAACAAAAAGGAAGATGGGGCTGCTTCTAAAAAAAAAAAAAAACTTCACTTGATTTAAACAACAACAAAAAATCGGCTTCTTTAACGCTGACTTCCTAATGATAAAATAAATGTAACTTATTTTTTTTTCTTAAGCAGATTAGTCACTGATAGTATGATTCACATTTCCTGTTATCAGGCTTAATTTTTTCCCCCAAATGTGTCACTTTCAGAATGTTGGAATCTATGGAAATTAGATGATTTGCATTTTTAAATTGGCTTGATTAGAACATTTGGTCTGTGTGGACAAGAATATAAAATGACTAGATATTTTACCTATCACCGGCAGGCCTTGAAGGAGTTAATCCCAAAGAGGAAGAGTCTATACATACTTTGCTCTAAAACTTTACCACTCATTTCCTAAAGATCCCTTTCTTCCCATAACAACACTTGAAGGAGAGGGGGCAAGTCTCCTTTTCACTGACCGTCTTTCAGTTTTGACAGTTGAGTTGGCTACGTTCAGATGGGAGTAACCTGCGCCAACTCCTCAGTCGGCTGCGCGTCCTAACCCAAACCCAACTCGCTACTTAATTAACCAGCAAAGTAACACAACAGAAGCTGAGGCTCCCCAACCTGCCAGAGTGTCCCCTTAACCGGCCTGCCTGGGTGTGGGGCTTTATCTGCCCCCCTCCCGCCACACTGAATGTGAACTCTTTCAATTTGAACAGTTAAGCTGAAAATAGCCTAGACAGATATAGAAACACAGTATCAGAAGCAAAGAAACATCCACAGGGGTTATACTGAGATGGAAGGCTCCTTGTATATTTCACACGCTCTCAAAGTGACATAAATCACACCCCAGATACGTCCCCGGAATGGAGTGATGGCGAGGGCTTTACCAAAGTGGCTGCGTGAAGGCCAGACCAGCAGAAAATGGATCGCAAACCAAAAGGCGAGAGCGAGAGCGAGAGAGCAACACACAGCCAGGACTTCCTCCAACTCTCAACTACACCCCACCCAAGAACATTTAAAAAAAAAAAAGAGCGGGGGTGGGGGGATGTCTCTCTCCAGGACCCACAGGCCTGTAGCTCCTTCTTCCCACCCCTCCACTCCCTCCTCCGCCTCCACTTTCAGAGCGCAACTCCCACCCAAGTTGGTAAACAGCAACTGTTATTTTTTAAAAAGACTCAACTTAGAAACACTCGGACGCTCCTGCCTTCCCTAGCGAGGCCCCAGGAAGCTGGCACCGCGGAGCCCGGGGAAGGAGAGCAGAACGGCAAAGATCAATCGGAGGGACCAACCTGACACTCTCCATGTAGCCGCCAGGCGCGCGGAGCCGGCTCGGGGCGCCGGCGCGGGCCGGGCGTGGGGTCCGGCGGCCTCGGCGTGCAGGCGGACTGCACGCGCGCAGGGGCGCTCCGGCTCGCGGGCTGACAAGACGCGCCGCGCCGCGCCCACCCGCCCCGCCCTGCTCCACCAATCACAACCCGCCTCTAAACACCCCGCGCCGCGCCGCGCCGCGCCCCACACAATGGGCTCCGCGGCCCGCTCCCCGCGCCCCGGCCCCCTCCGCGCGGCAGGTGAAATCACGCTCTGGTGCAATCCTGCTTTTGTCTCTAGAGCAACTCCACTTAATTGCTGTTAACCCTTTGACCCGCCTCTGGCTGACGTCTGGGAAGCCGGGCACCGCGCGCATCTCCGCTCCGGCCGGGGCTGCCGGTTTGGGAGTTTTGGTCGGGTTGCGTGTTTGTTTCGTCTTGGAAACTGATAGAGAGTTGTCCTAACCTCTCGGAGAAACCCGAGAGGCAAAGGAGGGGAAGCCGCGCGCCCGGCGGCGCACACCGGAGTGCTCAGAGCGACTGTTTAGACTCGGAAGGGGATGCGGGGCTCAGGGAAGCGCTTTCCTCGAAAACGGCCTTTGCAAGAGAACTTTCGCTTCACGTCGATGGTTTAACCAAGCTTTGGCCTCCCCCCGCCCCTTTTCTTTACAGAGTCGGGTTCGCCAGAGTGTGCTAGTGCGGGTAAACTAACCCGACACGGGTTGAAATAAATAGCCAAACGTGCCTCGTCGCTGAACCAAGCTACTTCCCCTCGAGAACGACAGCTGCTAAAGAAAGCATCTGACACACGTTCGCTAAGAAATAATTCTTTAAATTCCTTTCTTATTTATACAAAAACAGCAACAAAAGCTACTCTGGATAAGTACTTTAACATGACCTCTATCAGAAACAGCCACTGCTCTTTAATGCTATTTAAAGCTGAGTACACTGTGGGTTTTTTTTTTTTTTAAAGTCACCAATATGCTAAACTCTGTTGGCTCAACTGGGTCGATTTAGGTGCCAGGTTAACTTATTCAATTTCGGCAGCTCTAGAAATCACCTCTATTTACTACTCTTACATTTAGAGAGAAACTTATTGGCCTCTACTTAACAAACAAAACATTTTAAATATTTTTCTCAAAAATTCAAGGAACAGAAAGTGACATTAATGATTATCTATTTTCCTTCGATTTAAAAAGAAAGGCCACAAATCCGAACCCAGTAATTCCAGTTTCACTTGAAAGTATTTTTCCATCTGAGGTGTTAATGCAGGTTACTACAAACCAGAAAGCATATTGATAAAACTTCCAATCAAGCAAATGCTTGAATTTCAATAAGGTCAGCAGGGGAGCAGACTATTCCCCCATTAGTCTGGCTGCAAAAGAGACAAAAGCACCAGTTGACTATCAACTTATGATCGGATGTTAAATAAGTGCAGCACAGATCCCTCTCCACCCTAAAGTGTTTCTGTGTCAGGTAACAAATTTATTAATGGAATTTCTCAGGTCACAAAAATGTGACCCCACCTTCTCATGAATATTCAATAGAGAACCAAGTGCATTCTTTTTTGGGGGAGAAGGGCCTTAAATCTGCCAGAATTTACCATGAAATCAGTAGAGTTCTGATTCTTAAAGAGACGAGGTACTCCTTTGGGAGGTGCTGGCAGGGCCCCAAAGACAGGAAATAAAAATATAGGAAGTTCTCTTCAACCAATGCACACTGAGAAAGTGGAAATGGCCATTTCAAACTACACGTGATTTTTTTCAAATTAAAGTTATTTTGAGATTTAATGTAATGTCTATGAACAAAATTGGAATGCACTTTGAACAATTCTTTTTTTTTTTTTTTTAAAGACAAGCCCTTTGTGAGGCATCCATAAAACTCATGCATGCTTTTACAAGTTTGGACTACCTCCTTTGTAGGTCAGTGTTTATCAGCTAAAGTCGCCAGAAATATCAAAACAAAAAATAAACAAACAAACAAGCAAACAATGAACATTACAGAGGCTTATGACCCAGCTGTGGAAATGAGCCTTACACAAAATAATTAGAGAGTGATGCAATGCAACAGTTACACAAGTACTGAATTGCATGATGGAGGCTTTAAGCACATGGGACCACAGAAAAGGGGGAGGGAGATCAGTGAGAACAGGAGATGTCAGGGAAGACTCCTTGGGAGGTTGTGTTTAAAGAACTGGTGGTTGGATAAAGGGGAGGTGACAATAGAGAAGGAAGTGGCTTAGCAAGCTAACTCAGATGCCGCCTGGAGCCCTCCCTGCCTTCCCTCCAACATGACATAGTGACTCAAAGACAACTTCTAGGCAAGGAAATGCACCGCCAGTGATAAACCTGGATAAACTGTATATGCCCCAGCCATTCTGATGAATTCTGGACTCTAAGCATCCCCTTCCATGTGGTTTGATTAACCTGCCCTGTTCTTGGGATTCAGTGAGAACTGGAACCTCCCACCACTGGACTATAATATAAAATGTAAAACATTCAGTAATTTACAAGACTTAGTTAATGCCATTTATTCATTACTATGACTGACAGGTTATTTTTAAAATGCTGCATTAGAAAGCGCCCCCCACCCCCCGCAAAAGGTATTTTTTGGATTGTGAGGGCTTTAGAATGGGTTACTCAGCCATAGAGTCTCATTTAGTTTTCAAACCTTGAACAGAAATTGCAACCCCCAATTTACAGAGGATGAAACTGAGGTTCAGAAGGGCAAAGTGATTTTTTTTTTCCCTCCAAGAATCAAACACACACAGCACCACAGGCCCCAAGGGGGAGCAGAGGCAGATACTGAATAATTACAGAAAGAGAGAGCCCATGAAAATATAAAATGAATACCTGGGGGTGGGGTGAGGGTGGGGGAAGGCTAATGTTTAAGGAAGAGTGAGAGAAATGCTAAATACTGTACTTTAAATATTTTTGATGCCCACATCCTAACACCTACAAAAGATACAGCCCTTGTTCAAACATCGCATATTAAGAAACTTATCAGTTGCTAAATGAGTCCATTGTGCAACTGGCTGTGTACTTAAGAACAGATTACTATGATCCCACACCAAACTCAAACCACCAAATAACACACCTGGGACTAAAATCATGTATTATATTTGGTTTTGCTGAGCCTTAGCCTTGAATGCAGAAGAAAGTGAAAGGTTTTACGGCCCATTCAGAGCTGAGAATGGAGATAAGGTGTAATTTAAGGAAGAGTAAGAAGGAGCGTGTCTTGTCAGGACATTATTCCTGCACACTGATGAATGGCATAGCAGCGAAGGAGGCACCAGCAGTGGTGCCTGGCCCACGTGGTCCTCACTTCCAACTGAGGTTATATTTTTGTCAGAAGCTGCTTGGAAATAACCAAAGAAAGACACGTGAATGGACACTGGGTCACACATTTCTAGCAGCATCAAGAGCGGGAGACCTATCCGGATGAAGTCAGTTAAGGTACCAGGTTCTCATATGAAATAACTGTAGTTTCTGTTGTAGGCAAGTTGATCTGTCAGAGCCAGTGAAATTAAAACTGATGAACATTTTGATGGGTCAAAAAATCAACTGCATCATGAGAGGCCAAGACCTTAATTCAATTCTCCATCTTCCTCCAAACAACACTTGCATTAACACTTATTTCCTCTCCTTTTTCCAATTAATTTAGTGGAGTACCCTGAACACATTCTGAAATGACAGAACTTAAAGAGATCTGACCAACTGATTCTGTGCTACAGAGAAAGCGCTGACACAATGGGAATTCAAAATTCAGGCCCCTTACTCCAGAGTAAAGAGCTTGAAGGCCTTCCTAGGACAGCAAGTGTCTCCAGAGGGAGCACTGCTTTAGTATTTCTGGCATCTCTGAAGACCACCAACCCGCAGCCAAATAGAGTTACTAAATTGCAATAGCAATACCCGATTCTTAAGATCTGGGCATTTGTCTCTAAGGAGCTGCTGTTCCTTCTTGATTTAAGTGGTGCTTTTACTTAAAAATATAAATTAATACATCATCCATCTACAGAGAGCTAAGGCAGTTAGCTCAATATTGATATTGTTTATGTCGCTGTTATGTCTATGTTGACAATGAAGCTAATTATGCTTTTTTTTTTCTTTCCTCTGTGCCTGCTTGGCCAAGGGAAAAGACTGTTATAGATTCTCCCTGTTATACAGAAGTTTAAATTTTTCATTATGACATCCTCTCAATTGCCATTAGCACTCTCCCCTCCCCCTAGCACTAACTCTAAATGTAAAGACATTTATAAAACGTCAATGATAAACAAAATCATGTATGGAAAAGAAAACAGCAACATTTTGTCCTGACTCTACATCTGACTGACAGTACACATTGCTTTCTCATTTATGATAAAGCTATATAATCTCTTGTTTTAATATAATGTAAAATGTGTTACAGAACTGCTTCTACCATAAAGTTAGAGCAGATTACACTGAAGTGCACAAAGTTCTCAAAAAAGTACATGTTTTAGGGAAGGAAATCATTTCCCAAACAGCTTTATCGCTCAGATATCAGAAAAAAGGAATCAGCACCACAATCGAGTGTGAGTCCTTATTTTTACTCCAAAGAATGACAGTATTTATGGCAGACCCACATGCAAACCCTCGATTTTAAGCATAAGCAGAACTAGGTCACTGAAGGGGGAAGAAAAGATGGCTCTTGGGGGATGAAATTGCATTTGAATTATTTTTAACGTTTGATTATGGAAATTGCTGAATATCAGATAAAAGTAACTGGCTACCTTTGTTTAGTAAAGTCAGCTTTTCTGGAGACCTGTCCTGTGCAGCAGGCTTGTGAAGAGGCAAACGGAGCCTGTTCCAGCTTGCCCTCTGAACAATGCTCACAGGTTTGCCTCCCATGCAACGCCACCCTCCTGTGACCCTACGTTGACACACCCTCATGTCAAAACCTTCTTTACGCCTGCCCTCTGCTGGCAAACCAGCCAGGATTAGGAAATTTCAACTACCTCAACTTATTCGAAAGACAACTTTTAAAAGCTGGAGAGAGAAAGGACACGTAATGAACTGTTAACTGGAATATATAAATTAAGACACTTAAAAAAATGGGGGAGGGGCGCCGCCAGTGAAATATGGCATTTTTAATGTAAAAACGCACATTCGTCTATTCTATTGCCTGCTTGCGCACAGCGCAGGAGTGCCAAGCTCTATATTTTAGCCTGCCTAAGAGAACAACCTGTATTATGTTGGGCATCTTGCCTTCTCTTTTGCTCACTCTCCGGGGAAAGCATGTCGGCGCATTTTCAATAAAACACCTTCTTAGCAGTAAAGGGCCACTGTTCCCATTTCAATGGTCCCTAAGGTTTCATGATACAGTATATTTAACTGACTCGCAGCTCAAGTTTTCCTCTGGCATTCATGAGATCCACATAAAGGGGAGGGAGTAAAAAAGCAGAAGAAGAGCTCTCACCTATCCTTTGTTGAAGTAAGAAAACAGTTAACTTTGAAACTGATTAGCTGGCATGGCTTACACAAAACAACAGGATGCGCTCCCGGGCCCTCTCCCCACTACAGGAACCCTCTACACACTCGTTTGGACAGGCGTGCCAGCAGGAGGGCTCTAGCATTACGGCAATTTTCCGCAGCGGCACCATGCTGGGGGGGGGGGAGGGGTGTCATGTCGGTGTCAATGGGAAGAACTAGGCCTTACAAATCCCCGCATACCATTTCAAAAATATATCTCCACGACGGGAAAATGAAGCTTAGCAGTTGCAACCTCAAAAGCATTCAGGAAGTAGCACTCTTGACAGCGCATTAGATGCCGAGTAAATGCTCTTATAAAGAACACCCAATCCAACCGACAATAAATCTTACACTGGGGAAGACCGTGCCGGCTGTGGAATCCCCTCCAAAGATAATTGCCTTCCGCACTGTGTGGCACAGAAATTACTACACAGAAAACATTTTCTGGGGTCCTGTAGCTCTCTATGAATTTTCTTTCCTTAATAGTCACTAATCTCACACGCACGTGTGCGTACACACATGCACACCCCTATCTTTAAGAATAACTATATAAAAATCCAAAAATTTGTCTTCGTTTGTAGAGAAGTTATCAGGCTAGTTCTCGGGGGTCAGGGGATGGAAAGGCAGGCTAGGCAGAGAGGATTTGTGTAGGCACTCGGGAACAGGATCTGCAGAGAGCTATGCAACCTTCCGTCTCCACTTCCCACTCTGAAGGCTCATGTGGTTTCCAAAGAGTTCCAAAGTGGGATTCACCAAACAAACAAAAAAAGGTAGGCAGAGCTTTTCCAGTCCTAAGTGGTCTTGAGCAGTGCCTGTTTAACTCCAGGATGATGCAGGAGTACTGGATATGACTTTGTTATGAATTAATAGAATGATTGTGAGCAAGTCACTTCACCTCTCTGAGCCTACACACTTTACCTAAACAAAGAAGAAGATGGCAGAGATAGTCCCTATGGTTTCTTTAATAATAATAATAATAATAATAATAATAATAATAATAAATAACAATAACAATAATAATAGAAGTATCATTACTGATGGCTTTTTATGTACCAGGTACATTCTTCGTACTAGCAGAGGATTAATCTCTAGGTATTTTCTTGCTTACAATTAAGGTCCTATATAAAACTTCCAGGAATATAGTTAAAAAAAATAAACAGGATTTAAGAGCTCAGGGTTCTTGGACACTATTATCATGTCAACAGTAAATCAGGAAACAAAGAGAGGAAGAAAAAAAAAGGTTTTTAGAAAATTCTAAAGCCCAACAACTTGTGGGCCGTAGAATAAGTCACATAATGTGTTTTAAGTCTTGGTGGATTGAGCTGGGGCCTCCGGTGAGGATTCTAAAATGTCCTGACTTCCAAACATATTTATGTTCTTTGTCCTTGTGATTTTTTTCTTTTCTTTAACTATCAAAGTTTTTCTCTCTTTCTACTATGCCTTCTCCCACCAAAGTGATTTCCTGAATTTCTGGTCCTACCTCCCAAGCCATTCTCCTGCTCCTGTCTGTTTCATTTTAGAAAGGAGAGAGGAAAGTGGATAGTTTCATATATCAGACGGCTACTGAGGGTGGTGGTATTTCCATTTCAGGTTGAAGTTATAGGTAATGTTCAGGTTGAACTGCAAAAGAAATGTGAAAGGAAGCATAGTATCTCAGAGATATCAGACTCCTTCTGAGACCTAATAATTCTTGTCTTGAGAAATTACATGCAGCAAAGTATATAGTCCAGCTTGCAGGCCAATTATTTATTTATTTTTTATTATTTTAAATGGCATTTCCTCTTTAAGAAGAAAAGCAGCAGATGGAGCAGAAAGCTTTCAGGTCATATAGAACTTCCCTCTTTTCAAACAACTAAGGCATTGTGTTTGCACAATAGAAGGAATGTCTAATTGATCTTAATTAAATTCAGTGATGTCCAATTTTTGAGATGGGTCAGGACACATCTATGTAATGTCACAACCCAACAGGCTAGACCTTTGAAATCAGGGAGCTCTGTGGTTAGCTGTTCTCTGACACCCTTTTTCATCCATTCACTATCCCACTAACTTTTTCTGCCCTCCAACTTTCTTCTCTCTACTTCGAGCTACTCCTGACTTCTCCCTGGCTATGCGCACACTGTGCAACAACAGGAGTAATACCCCTTACCTCTGGCCAGACTTCTGAAGTTGTGAAAGTCCTGCCATAAACTATCTCACCATTCTCATGCAAACCTATAATACAGGATCCCTATTATATCCATTTTATGCGAAAAGGTTAACTGTACTTTGGAGTGTGAGAGATGGAAGTGTGAATCCAATCGTTGCTACCGACCTACAAAGTAGGTGAGTCATGAAAATTCATTTTTTTATCACCTCATCTGTAAAGTGGAAGCAATCATTTGCCTCATAGTGGATATTTTTTGAGAGGGTGTCAATTTTTAAATTCATTTTCCCTGATTCCAGAGCACTGGTGTTAACGATTGATCCAATGATGGCAAGCAACTGGTCCGTAAGTGTCTAGACTAGCAAAATCGCCTCTATTCACAGTTGTTGGGGGACTTGTGTGAGATCACTTGGCTGGTGAATAAAAGAGCTGGGATGTGATTCTCTCCTCCAGAGCTTAGTTTTCTATATTAGGAATATTCATTTACTGGTTACAGACTCAGGTGAGTTGGAGATAACTGTGAAACGAAGACCAGAACCAGTCATGGCAAAGGAGGGGTTGGAAATACTGTAAAGACGTTACCAGTCACAAATTGGGAGGTACATACTGGGACCTCAGAACATGGTCTGACAAAATAAGAGAAAATGAGGGATGGGCTGGTCCTGGTAACAGGATGGCTGAGAAACAGAACAAACATTTACTGTGAGCTCATGATAGGTTTGGCACTTTCCATATTATCCTGTAATCCTTAATTAAAACAAAGCTATAAAGGAGACATCATTATGCCCACTTAACAGATGAAGAGACTATGGCTCTGAGAGTTAAAATTATACAATATTGCACAGCTAGTAAGGGGAGAAGTGGGGCCTGAATGACTGAAAAACAAGGTTTTTCTCCCATATGCCAAGCTGGAAACCAGACTGAGGGCTAGAACCAAGCCTGGAAGAACAAAGTGGCTGGTCCAGTTTTACTTCCTTGGAAAACATGTAACCAAGAGTCACAAGACTCATCAGTATGAATAGAACCTGAAATAATACAAAAGTAAAGTTCTGATATTCTCTTTGCTTCTTATGAGAATTCACAGTGACAACCCCGACTGAGCACATGAATGTGGAATTGCTCCTGAATCTATCAGTACCCACAACCAGGCTGGTAGTATGAGGGATGGGACAACGGGCTCATCAATTCTCTTCAATTACTTCTCCTTGATCAAGGAACTTCTTATACTCCTATTTCCACTGCTGAGAACAGAGAAAACCACAGGCAGGTGGACAGACTTCTCTCCTCATCACCTTCCAAAACATTACTGAGTACCAGGCAGTGGCCTAGTGGTCCTGAAACCCTGGCCTGGATGGTACTCCACCTCTCCCAGCAACAGACAGTGTCTTAGATGTATAGGTGAAACTTCAGAGTGATAGGGAGCATTCTGACCCTTAACATCAAAGGCACCAGATAATTTCGTATGGTAGTTCTGGAGAGAGACTGCCATGCGTTCTAATGTTGCCTGCACCGTCTCCTGACTGTACCTTTGCCAACAATGGAAGAAGATATTGGGTTGTTTTGTTTTTTAAATCCAGGATAATCAGGCAGCCCCACTTTTAACTCTAGGTTACCAAGTGTGTCACCTCTACCAACTAGGTCATCACTCGGATATGGGAAGGAGTTTGATGTTTGTTAAATGAGTTCTCTAGGACCCATTGAGGTAATCTAAGGAGGAGTCTTCTCTGAGTGACAAGAACATATAGGTTGGCCAACATGAGAGCTAATTTATATGAACCCTCGGCCTATGTTTTTATGATATTTTCCTACTATTATCTCTGGAAAGAAAAGCTTTCGGTAGAGCCCCAGCCACCATGCCTTCAGAAAGCGTTCAGCTTGCACCCAAATATATCATGGTTTAATGACCTAATGAACTGGTTTTAAGATTCCTTTCAAAGTTTCCAATGTCCACACTACCGAAAGTAAGGAGTGGGACTCTTAGTGCTCACAGAGCACACAGCATGGAACCAGCAATCTTTGATTATTTGCTGAATTTTAAAACAGAGACACAGACTACAGGGAGCAGAAAAGAGGGGCTCCTTTCTCAGCCTAAAGGGGCAACGAGACTTCTAAAATAAGACAAGAATTATGTTGAATATTTAAGGATAACGCTTGGCCCCAGGTAGTTGGGCAGACAAAGCAGGGAAAATATTTTAGCTGCTGTGAATAGCACGTGCAAATATCCACACAGGAGATAAGAAGAGCCACAACATTGGGGAACCGTGAAGGATCCAACAAAGCTGGGCAATTATAATTTGTGGTATTTCTTTTTTTCCTTTGAGATCAAAGTGTATTTCTTCTTTTCCCAATTTCATCTGTATTTCCTATCTCAAAATGTATGCATCTCTTCGTCTCTTCATTTTTCCTGTTTAGGGCATGGTCTCTGTTTTTGATTCACATCATGTCCAGTATTTAACGATCTCTCCTAGCCTTGACCTCAGCGGGATCACACACACGCGCGCGCGCGCGCGCGCGCACACACACACACACACACAGATTCACACTTTCCCCCACAAGTTTGCAGAGTTTGATGTTCTTTATTTCTATTCTGGCATGCTCTCAAACCTATGATTTTGATTCTTTCAACCAAGAGATTTGGACGCAATGGATGTGTGATGCACCTAGTAATTTTTTAGATGTTGAATTCAACATACACCCAGGGGCTGGGAACCACTAGCATAATGTTAAAGAGCCTGGACTCGAGGAGTAGATACTTTGGTCACCAAAGGGGTTAAATAACATCCCATCAGAGAACAGAAGAGAATTCGCTCCATACTGGGGCAAACTCACAAAGCATTAAGGACTTGTATGTTAATCTCTTAGGAAAGGAAACAGAACTCCAACAAAACCAGCACAGTCAAGGCTTCCAATGGGCTTTCACATGTCATTCCCTCTTTGCAGCAAGGCTCCAATCGCTGAATTGTGAGGTCTAGTCTTAGTGCACTTTCTCCGAAGGCAGCTGAGCTGAGCTGGGGTGAAGGAGGCTCTTGTTAATTTTTATTCACTGTTCTTTTAAGAACTAAGTGTGGGGGTGGGGGGCAGGGGGAGGCAGGACGAACAACTAAAGTCCTGTCTAGTTCTATGAAACCAAATGTTATAGAGAAAGAGAAGGAAGCCACGACTAGACAAAAAGTACTCCTCCATTAGGGGGATCATTCTCCAACAGAAAAACAAACGCATTCACGTGTAAGAGAGTGGAAGAAGCCACTCCACTAACTTAGCCACCTTACTATCCATGGCATTGCATATGGGTTGGTACTTCCTTGATGTCTATGCCAGTCATTTCAACATTCTACCAAATACCAGTTCATCAAATGCCAAAAAGAGTGCCCCGTACTTTATAGCCCCTTAACAAATATTTGATAAATTTATAAACAAATAAATGATGAATGTATTAATGTTTTCTTCTTCCCTCCCCCCCTTTGCATTTTATTTACATTTCATGTATGCATTTTCATTAAACTACAAGTTCTAAAATATGAATTCCGTATTTTTCTTCTTCTCTCTCAACTTGTAGTACGTGGCACAGCATAACAGAAAAGGTAGCTAAGTATATGTTAAATCACAGCATCTCTGTAGGTAATATGCACACTCAATGACAAGAAAAGCTTTTATGTATTGCCACAGTAGGGGCTAAAATCTTATTGATGACAATTCAATGATGGAGTAACCTCACATGCAAAAAATGAGTTCATACGTACAATCAGTAATTAATCTGATTCTTTGAAAATTAAAATAAAATAACACTAAATATAAATTATGCTTCAAGGTTTACACAAATCACTTTAGATTTTATAGCTGTGAGTAAATTAGTCACTGAGTCCCATAAAACTATACATACTGAAGGTAGATAGCTGTCTAGATCTAAAAAAAAAGAAAAAAAATCTATTCTCCAATTGTCTTGCTAATTTTATCAAATGAAAAGAATCCTGAATGGAGATAAGGCTGGAAAGGTGGGAAAAACAATTTCCTGAGCTGCTGCCAACATCAGAACACCCTGAAACTGGCTTTTCATTGCTAGAGGTTTCTCTGCTCCATTTTGCTCTGTCAAGCCTCTTGCCTGATCCAGCTAAGAAAGAGAAAGATTAGGGAAAATCTATAGGAAGGCCACAGCCCACACTTCATTGGGGCCACAGTCACAGTAGCAACTTTAACCTTTTTCTTCAGAATCAGATGACTGAGCTGGCACAATCTGTACTTCCCTTTAGTCACCAGGGTTCTGGGAATTGCAGACTTAGGGACCAAGTAAATCCCAACAGCTGATGCTCTTTAACCATGTACTACAGGGAGTCTGCTCCTTCCTAACACAGACTCACACTGTCTTGGTTTTTGTCCCTCTCCCCTTAAGGTGCTAAATAGGTTCTGTTTTTTGTTTTTTTTTTTTTTGTTTTTCCCAAACATAAAGTCAGCTTTTGACATGTGATATACAAGGCCTTCCACTCTGGTCTACCACAACCCCACTCGAATGTTGTGTCCAGAAATGAGCACAGTAAGGCAGGTGCCATCTGTCTAGTCCAGAGAAGGGCAGAGCCTCAATTCCTCCATTCTGTTAATGTAGCTGAGGGTCCTCAGTGTCCTGCCCACTCTCAGGTCCCGACTGACTGCTACTGAGTTCACAGTCATCCCCTAACTAATGTACATGAGCTACAGTTTGTTGGAGTTGCTATAGTCGTGACTCCACACCTATGCAGTGGTCTGGGCCTTACATTCACTTTCATTAAAGTTCTTTTTAATTTTGATCCAGAATTTCAGCCTGCTGAGATCTTTTTAAAAAGATCGTGATTTTTCATCTCAAAATACTAACTCTTCTCCATCCTTCCTCAACACACATACTTTTTGCCATGTCTAAATTCCTCAAATCGTATAACCTGAGATGTACCGTGATTAGTTTCTCAGTGCATTTCAGTGTTTCACAACACCTAAACTGGAGTGCTACCGTAATCGTTTGACGATTACCAAGACTGGTTTCACGCCAGGGAATATTCACATTTATCACCTGTTTCAGACTGAAAACACTGGGAGAGATCGGGCACAGTATCGGGGTGGGTTCCTCCTGCCACCCTTACTGAAAACCTGATACGGTGTCTGAATCTCAGTATGTGCTTCATAAATATGTCTTTCAATGAAAAAATAAACAAACTTGCTTAATCTATGCCACAACTCAGTGAAGAGATCCTATTATTAGTCTGCATTTTATATAGGTGGGGAAACTGAGGTCCAGAAAGTTAAATAACTCACTCAGAATTAGGCACCTGATACCTGGAACCAATATTTAACTATAATGCATAGAAAGATTAAACAACATGTGAAAGACACACTAATTGCTCATTTCAGGGCAGGACCCCCAAATTGGGTCTTGTATCTCTTTTTCTTGCATCTTACTAGTATGAAACACACCTTCCCAATCACCTCTCCTACCGGCTTTTTTTCTTCTCGCTGCAGAAATAGATGTGGCTAAAAAAATGTCCAAATTAAAACCTGGCAATGGTTTCTATATTCTTGTTTCCTAAACCTATAAATCAAAACTGTCTAAACAGGTCATAAATGTTCCTTGGCAATATAATGGGAAAAGTTCTGATTTATGGTGCCGGTAGAATAATTTTAAATAATTACATAAGAGTTTTGAAAAATGCAATTAACACCTTTAGAAGTTTTTTGAAATGAAAATGAATCTCTGGAGATGACTGTTCCCATACATAAAGATAGCCAGTTAAAAAATAAAAATAAAGCTACAAGATGCAACCATGTCTAAACGATCTTATGGAGATAGGGTATAGGAACTTTTATTTACAATGAGAATTCACTAGCATGACATCAATACATGTTTTAACTCAGATGCCTTATTGCACGATAACAGCACAATTAGTGCATGTAATTTCTGAACATCAAAATTAAATCACCAAATAAACATCTTGTTTCTATTCAGCCCCAGATGATGCCTCTCTCCCTCTGTACTGGTTTGACACATCCTACCATACTGTCCTTTAAACACTTCAAATCCTCCTACCTGCTCTTGCAAATCTGGCCAATGTTCTTTCCTTCCTCTTTCTCCTCATTTGTGATTCATCTCCTCCTTCAAAATCCAACCTTCTACAGATGAAGTCACTTCAAACATCTTTCCTTAACCCTAACTTCCCTGGGTGCCAAAAAAGGCCTCTCATATTTGAATTTTCTTCTTCAGTCTTACACCAAGCAACAGTAGTTATGGTTTTATTTGATGAACTGATTGTTCAAGCTCACTTAGGCTAACAACCCTTCCTCTTTGTTCCTCACTCAATATTCTTCACGGTTGGCCCATCTTACCCACACCCTCTCCAAAGCCTTTACTTCCACTTTCAACACTGGAAGTAGCCTAACAAGACCATCTCAGACTAAACTAACTTTTAAATTAAGTATGCATTGCTTAATGCTACCTGTTATTCATTTTCTTCTAGATTTCAATGGGATTAGAACACTAAGCAATGCGGAAGCAACACGTGACTTTCCTTTCCACAGGGTTCTTTCAGATCCAATAGGAATTTGAAAAGTGTTACAACACTCCACAATCCATATGTAGAAATGGTCCAAGGTATCTCCCCAGACCTTTCAATCACCTGCACTTACACTCAGCAACTACATAAAGAGAAACTCTCAGTAACTATTCTGGCCATGAGAATGAAGAAAAAGTCTTAGAATCATAGAAACTTAGATCTGGCATAGATTTAGAGATCATTTTAATCCCACCCCCTCATTTTCCAGATAAGAAAAACTCATGCCCAGGAAGGAAAAATGACTAGCCAAAGGTCATACATCTAAGTAGTTACTGGCAGAACCAACACCAGAACCCAAAACTTCTGACTCCTGTTCTTTCCATTGCCTCATATAACCCGGCAGGGCAGATACACGAACCACAAAAACTACAATAATCAACCTCTAACACAACACTTTTTCTGGTTACGGGATACGTATGGAGACAGTAGTCTTTATGCACTTGTTGGAATCAGCGGTGCTTGTTATTTTAACTGTAAATTATGAGGGAAAAATACAATGAATTATTAACTTACCAAAGGCACAGGATGCCAAGAATTAAGTCATCTTTCACTGCCACTCGCTAAAATCCACGTAACTCTATTTGAGCTCAGCTGTCCAATGGGGTAGACACTAGTTACATGTGACTACATCTAAATTAATTATAATAGTTCCTCAGTCATACGCGTCAACCGCAGAAAATTCTATCAGACAATGTTGATAGTCTAGAACATATCATAAGTCTGCGAAATGAGGATAATTTGAAAACCGCTACAAAGATGAACTAAAAGTTTGAAATACAGACTTTTTCCAGCAAATTGGGACTTGCAGAAATATTCTCAGCCAACTATATTTGATTTCTGATGAGGAAACTGAGTCTTGGAAAATGTATTTCCATTGCTCTCCCAAGATTTACAAGCAGATAAACCACAGGGTTGAGATTAAATGTCAAGTTGCACCAACTCTTATGGAGTTGATTTTTTTACTAAACTTGCTGACTGGCTTCATACTAACAATGCGGCACACTTGACTCTCTTCAAGATGATGAGGAATAAGCTGTCTATACAGCACCTACTTACTTCATCATCTCCTAAATGGAAAACAGAGGTATGACAATTTACACCTTACTTATTCTGCACCTACCTGGTTTTAATAGATGCAATTCTAACCAAGGGAATCTCTTCTGCAGGATTTGTACAACTATAAATATGTGAATCAGGGGCTCTCAGAGACCATCTTGCCTCAGGAAAGGGAGGATCTGACAAAGAATAAAGCTAACACCAAAACACAGCTGAATAAAAAATGTAGCCAAGCCAAGTCCTGATGATATTATTTGAGTGCCCAGTCCCCTCTGTGTCTGACGCCAGGCTAACCCTTGAATTTTGAAGTTCTGTGAACCAACAGACTTTTCTCCCACTCACCAGCCAGTCTAAGTCGGGTTTTGACATTTGCATGTGGAAAGGTTCTGATTAATACAGGTAACTCTTTCCACAAGGAAATTAGGAAGTAGTTATATTAATACTGCCAATCAACCTTGAAAAGTATAGCAAGAGGGAAACACCAATTACAAAGCACATGATGGCAGTTGCAAATCTTGGTTCATATAATGCCATTCTGGAAGGGATTCCCCAGGTCAACCCAATTATATGAAAACTGTCCCAGCCACGCATCAATCACTAGGTTTCAATTCAGCACACGTGCTTTTTTCTTTCGATCACCCAAATTTACAAGTTTCTTATCAGGGTAGGCTTGCAACATCACTTTAAATTTTTATAAAGTGTCTTCTACTCATAGCCCTGGGAATTTCTTTAAGATATTTTCATCATCTAAAAAGAAAAAAAAAAATACAAAGAAATTCCCCCCGAGGTCTCATGATGAAAGACTAGACTTCTTGGTCCAATGGGTTTCCACTCAAAATTCTTTTACTGTCCTTTTTCACAAACCTTGCACTGGTTCCTCACTCTTGGGTCTGTTTCTGCCTTTTTCCTGAATTTGCCATTAAAGTTTCTCTTTTTTATTCTAGGTCCCATTTCCCAAACTGTGACAATCATATCATAAAGTTTGACAATAAATGATTTACAAAATTGGCTAGCAACTATTTTATTGTAATCCATATGTTTTAGGGAAATACATTCTGTCTTCTGGTGGCCTATTTTGCAATGTCCACTGTGTAAACTATGCTGATTGAAATCACCTTTCGAGACCAGGACATTTTGACAGGATTTCAACAGATTATCCTCGCCTTTAAAAATGGTAATCTTTTAAAAGGCTTTGATTTCTCCTTTTAAAATAATTTTTAAAAATTAATAATTTTTTAAAAATATGGATTCGTACATGAAAAGCTGTTCTCCATTAGTGCCTGTTTATTTTATTAAATGATCTTATAAAAATCCACTCGATTCTATGCTGTTGTGCTTTCTGTCCAGCTTGTCAACAGCTCAGAGCTACTTTTTTCCCTTCCATTTAATTTTTTTACTTCACCTTATTAATATTCAGCATCCCCAAATTTCATTTATTCTCCTATTATCATGAAATTCTAGCCAAAGATTAGTGAGGCTCTGTGGCTTAAAATTTTTAATAATGATTATTAAAATTAACTTGGTATTTTAAAGTCATCATAAACAATTCCATCAAGTTCTTATAACATTATTGGTATTTTTTGTTATATGTCACATGCTGGTGTCTCTGGCTGGATGTGTTATGTTCCACTTCTCACTTGGTTCGTACCTTAAGTTTATAAGGTAGGTATCATTTCTAGCCATTTAATAGACATACAAAAAAGTAAAAAGTTAAATATGTTGCCTAAGGTCACAGTGGCAAGTCAGGATTCAGACATGGTTCCCTGTGTCCCTAAAGCCTGGACTAATTCTCTTGACTACATGGCCAACAATTCTAGAATATGAACTAAAAATATCAGATTGAAATCTTTCATAATTGTTTTGACACCTGAAATCAGTGTCTCATGTTGCAGTTGGCCTCTCCTATCTTTTGTCCTTGGGCAAAGGGGCAAAAAGGGAGCTCTGTCCTCTCTGATTGTGCCCCTCCAGTACTAGTTAGTTTATTCATCCAGGATTGCTAGTTAATTCCATATTAAATAGATCTGTGAGCCTTGCCTAAAAGAAAATCTAATTCTCCATTATGAGACAAGGCAATATACCAATGTCATTATTACGCAATTACTGAGAAAAAAGTGTGTGTGTGTGTGGGGGAGGGGGACTCATTTAACAAATGTCATGTTAACTTTATCCTTGGAGAATCTGGAATAGTTGTTCCCTTTTCTAACCACCAGTGTCTCTGGCTGGTCTGGAGATAACGGCTGCAATCCCAGACTAAAGAAAGCATCTCCAATCTCTCCAAGTCAGTCAATGACAGGCAGGGATTGAAATTCTGAGTTCTGTCTAGCCAGACACTTTTCAAGAATACCTTTCTTCCAATCCTTGAGAGACATCTAACGTGACCCTGGACTGCAAACTTCTGCAGAGCAAAGTAGAAAACCAATTTAGGTAAAATTAAAAGCTATTTGTTTGATCCATCACTTGCTTCCACTGCATCCTACTTTCAACTGTAACACATTCAGCTAGAATTACAGGCTAACTCTCTGTCTGGCACTGGGGCATAGACTATCTATGCAGAACCATGGAGCATGAACATTAAAGAAAAATAATGACTTCGTAAGTACTGGATACCCTACGCAAACATAAGCTACATGTGTGTTCACAGATGGAAACTAACGGCTGTTTACCCTGAAGGCCCCATAAGGAAAATGCAGTCACCTTTACAGTAAAATGCAACTTACTACAACATGCAACAAACTGAGATGAACGAGAGCAGAAATGAATTTCAACAAAGAGCTCTCAGAAGACCTTTGGGAGCGTCCAGGCCATTGGAGAATGGTGCAGGCTTCATGCGGCTGAACTGAACGACTGATGAGAGCTTAAGAGCAAGGTAGCAAAGAGCTGCAGGCTCAATTCTTCGCTGGGTGAGTCTTGGGATAGAGCTCATGTAAATCGTACTGTGTTTCATTCTGGAAGCAAGCTTAGCAAAGTGAGAAACCTAATATTGATTATTCAAACAAAAGAAACAATACAGGTGTTGTCTGGCATAGGGCTATGCAACATATTAAAGTCAATGTAAACACAATCAGGCCTCGCCAGAGCTACTCTGACCATTTCCCGGATGCAACAAATATGGGCATGCATTCCTTGTCAGTGCATCACAAAACGACAACAAAAGCCATCCAGAGTTTCCTGTTGAGAGATGCCAGCAGGTATTGACAAAAGCTTAATAGTGTCTTTCTGAGACTTTTGTGGTTTAGCACTTTGTCAAAACAGGATACTATTTAAATTAAAATTTTACTGATTCAAGTTCAGAAAAACCCTGCTTTGCTGTTTTTTATAACCAAATTCGTGGGTGGGGAAACTTTGACCTTTATTTTTTCTTTTTTCTTTTTTTTATGGTACCATATGTGGGTCTGAGAAGGTACTATATTTAGCAATCTAGTTTTGAGAACTAAGGTGTCTAAGCAAGATGACTATCACTTTCTATGAATTACTGTACATGTGAAATCATGGGCTTGTTACATTATGCAAAAGCAACTCAAGTGAAACAAACAAAAATACTGTTTGCATACATGGTTTTGTAAAAATCTCTGTGGGGAGAAAAAGGGGAAATACACATAGAATCACCACAGCATAATGTGCTTCCCATGTGAATCTTTATCAGCATGCAGAAATATTTCTTTTGCGAAGAAGGCTAAGCTGGACTATAAGACTGTGGTCAAGAGAGCAAAACATATTTCAATCCAGAAGCAATACGGTGGTGAGAGAACCTTGGTGCTGGGAAATGGATGGAGCCTCAATGAAACGTGGAAGCACAGAGAGTTAGTTTCTGTCTGAGGGCTTTTCCACCTGCTGTTCCCCCACTCTGAAATATTCTTCCCCTAGATACTTTCGAGATTCAATCCCTCACTCAATCGAGGTTTCTACTCAAAGGTCACTTCCCCAGGAAGGTCTTCCCTACCTGGCCAATCTAACATGAGAATCTCATCACTACTGTCTATATATTAACCAGCGTTGCTTTCTTATTAGCTTTCATTATCATTTGACATCCACCTGGTATGCTGCTCACCTTAGGCTCCAGTAGAGTGTCTAGGCCAATGCAGCCACCAATAATTTGTCAGATAATGAACAGGGAATCTCATGAACAGTCTATTCAAGTCTCTGAAGAGACCTGATCTTTTAACCTTCTGTGTCACTACTGAACTGGACACCGCAGTGACAAAAACACTCCAATACTGTCAAAGACTGAAACACTGGAGAAGCAGTTCGACAGAAATACTAAACTACTTATTCTGCCTTATAATCACTTTGTGATTATCTTCTAAGGTCTCACAGCTTTGAGAAAATGGAATCTCTTGTTGTTCAAGAGGGAAAGCCTGGAGAAAACCTGGAGAATTGGAGAGTCTAGTTCCTCAAAGATCTTGGTGCAAGTCATCTCTTCTTTTGTCAATATCTCTTTCTTATTGGTCACAGAAAAATATTTTAGTGAGGTGAACAATACTTTGGCCAATGACCATGAACCAACAGCGTACCAGTGTTCAGGCCACATGTTTGCCTTGAACTTTTTTTTTCTGTTCAACACAGCTGAGAGATTGTGACATTACAAGATGCTACACTGGCTCACTCATGCAGTGACTCCAAATAGGGCTTCTGAGGAGGTTGGTATTGGTGGAACCCAACCTTTTTTTTTTTTTTTTCCTTAAGGATATATATTCTTCATTTAGTATTCTCCAACACTGGGTCTGTGTGACCAATAAATATGGCAGAAAGAATAGTATATGATTTCTAAAGCTAGGTCAGAAAAGACTTGGATAAATCTAGTGAAAGCCAGCTGCCATCTTATGAGATTCTCAAACAACCTATGGAAAGGTCCTCACCATGAAGAACTGAGGGCCTTCTGCTTAAAACCTTGCGAGCAAGCCATCTGGGGAGTGGATCCTCTAGTCCCAGTCAAGGCCCGCCTCACACGTTAACTGCAATCTCATAAGACTATAAGCCAGAACCACCCAGCTAATTTACTTCCATATTTCTGGCCCACAGACAATGTGTGAAACAATAAATGTTAACACTGTTGCTTTAAGACACTAAATTTTGGGGTAACTAATAGAGATCTGAACCTCATAAGAGCAAACAAGTTTTATCTGATACTTTGCTCCTGCAGGAACACATACTTCCAGTCCCATCCTTGCCACATGGGAACAACCACTGCACAGAGACAGTTAATTAAGAAAGCTGAGGTCCAATTTTCACATAGGTAGCCAGTTAAAGAAGACATCAAATATACAATCAGGATGCACAGAATTCCAAGAATCCAGAATTCCAAAATCCCTGGTCTCCAGCTGGCTTGTCACAGAACACTGAAGCCCTTCTGACTCTTAGGTAGACTGTTAATGAAGCTTTTGGCCACCTAGAGGGATTGATAACAGACTGAATCAGTCTGGTTGAGACTGACAGCAGACTGATCAAGCAGGTAACTGAAACGAGCATAGCAGTTTATTTGAAGTCCACGGTAAAGTGGAAAGGGGTATATTTCTGAGCTCCAGATAACTGTTGGTATATAGGAATGTTCTTTGAGCTTCTACAAAAAAAAAAAAAATTTAGGATAAATTGAAAAAGAAATTTTAACTGGAAAATTCCATATGTTTTAACCTTTGCAACTAATTCCACAAAATGTGAAAAACTATGTGCAAAAGAGTCTAGCCAGTAGACCATCAGTTTTACAATCCCTAGTGGAGAATCAATTTCTTGCTTCCCTCATTCTTCTCCCATTATAATGTAAATCTCAAAAAGTCTATTTTCAATATATTTCATTCCCTAGGCTTCTTTCACCTTTTCTTAGAAAATTCTATACTTTTAAACAAAGCATTACTGCTTTGCTTGTATCAAAGTTCTCATTATGGCTTTTAGAAAACATTTTCCCCTTTTTTCATAAATGCGGTAAATAATGTGATAATACAGAAGTGAAAGAACAAGTCTCCTGCAGGTGTGAAGAGAACCACCCTTGGGAGAAAGGGGAACAGGGCAATGAAGAATAACAAATTACTTAGTCCCCAAGAGAAGCAAGGTAACTCCAACTAGAAGACCTCATCAAAAGACAACCTGAAAATCCAAGTTTCTCTTCCCAACACATCAAGGCCCAAGAAAAGTAAAAATTACAAGGAAATAAGTGTACTCCCTGGTCCTCTTTGCACACTGGTAACTATAAAGTCAGATGAAAATAACTGCACAAATTCCTCCTGAGAGTGGACAGGTGGGGCAGGTGTGAGAAGCACAGTTATGAAAAGGATTTGGAAGCAAAAAATAAAGTTCAAAGATTTGGCTTTGACAAAAGCCAACAGAGAGCGCCAGTCTCTGCCCCTGAGAGAGAAGGAAAGAACAAGGACCCTGATGGGACCCCAGCGCGGTATCAATGGAAACTCAAGGTCACGTTCCTCCCCCTCAGACTGAAGAAAGGAGGCGGCTGGTCTATGGGACCAAAGTGAACCTTCGATAGAAGGAAACTTTCAGAGGAAATGATTTAAGCTTTTTGGTGAGAAGGGTCTTTTTCAAATGCTCTTTTGAAGTTCTTATTTCCATCTTAAGTTTACACAAATAAAAATAATCATGTTTTCAAAGGGTCTTGCGGTTCACTGTGGGGGAGGGAGTTTGGCTTGGTTTTCTTCAATGAAGCTTCCAGGGCTTTGGAGTTTTTCCTTATTTGGAGGGAAAATTTAAGCCCCCGGGCACTAGATGTCCCAGATTACTGCTGTATTGTCCTGCAATGACAGCAATGCAGTAAAAGAAGGATGTAGAAAGAAGATGTAATAAGTGGCAAGGAGTTAGAGAGATACACTCTGGAGATGTCTGAAGAAGCCACATTAAAAGAGACTAGATCTTTCATCAGGAGAATATACTTACCAAATGTTTTAAAAGCAAAAGCACCTTCTAGAATAGCATTGTCCAATAGAACTTTCTATGATAATGAAAATGTCCTCTTTTGGATTGTCCAAAATGGTGGCCACTAGCCACGTGTGGCTACTTAAATTTAAATTATTTAAAGTAAATAGAACTTAAAAATTCAGTTCCTCAACTGCACTAGTCACATTTCAAGTACTCTGTTCCTTTATGTTCTCATTGTTCCCCATATTCACACCTATTAGTGCATTTTCTACTTCATATTTTAATTCCCTCTCTGCAGTTTCAACTCTGATATAAGGACTAAGAAATATTCAATTCTGTACTCCAGTATTAAGTAGGGTCTAGTACACAATAGTTACATACGAAATGCTAATATGAATGGATACGTGAATAGATGAGTAAATTAAATGAATCACTTAACCCTTTAGTCCACTCTCACATTTACTTTCTAGAGGCCTTGCTGTCAGACAGAATTGCTATGTCATTTCCACCAAATTCAAATACCAAATGAATCCTAGATCTTGATGAATATAATTATATTAATAAAGATAGAAATTAGGCAGATCTTGATAATGATGATGATGATGATGATAAACATCAATACTCTTCTCACGAGAACACTATAGTCTTTGCTCCCAAAGACTTTGTTCTCTATCAGTTTCCCTCGAGGCCCTGCCTTGCTTTTTTCCAACATTAGGTAAAACGATTATCTTTTTGTTTCACCTATTTTTCTCTATAAAATGAGTAAGCTGTTAGATGTCCAAGCTTTTCCTCCCAAAGATGTCCTGAATTCAAACCCAAACTTCTAAACCAGGAATCAGTAAACTTTTTTCTGTAAAAGGCTCGATAGTATTTTAGGCTTTTGCAGGATATGTAACTACTTAAAGCGGCCACAACCAACAAAACAGATGACTGTCTCTATTCCAATAAAACTTTATTTGTGGACACTGAAATCTTCATTTTGTATAATTTTCATGTTTCATGAACTACGATCCTTCTTTGGATTTTATTTTCAAACCATTTAAAAATGTATATGGTTTGTAGGTCCCACAAAAAAACAGGCTGTGGTGTTCAGCGCATGGGCCTTTTTTTTGCTAAACTTTGTTCTAAGGCCTGTTCTCAGCTCACACACTTCATACACAAGTTAAAGGTCCTAGAGTCATGGAAACTACCCCTTCTTTCTAGACAATGAAATGTTCAAGAGTTCTACAATCCAGCAGCACCAAAGGCCAACGGGAGCCAAACCAAGGAAGCATTGGTTTCAAAGGGGGCAGTGATAAATGCTGGAGGTGAGAGCAATCCTTATCCATCCACCCTGGTAGCAGCTCCAGCTGTTGTCACCATCAGCTGAGCAGACAGATGAAGGCTCAGCTGGTCTCCGAATCCTTTTATAAACCAGTTTTGTCCAGACTTCTATTAGTCAAAATCCTGATCTACATAAGGGTTTCTGCAAGCCTGTTAATTATCCCTTTGATCTGCAGTTACATTATCTTCAATTAAGCATTAATATATTGTGCATGAACTGACACCATGTCATGCAAAATGGTAAGGCTCCTGGAATACATTCCAAAGCCAGTCTTCTAAATAGAGCTGTGTAGGCAGTGAAATATTTATCTTCAAATTCATCTGTGTACATTTTTTAAATTACTGCTCTCTAAATTTGCTTTGAAATGTCTGACCTGCTGTTCATAAGTCAAAAAATATAATCTCTCTTTTGTAGAATTCCAATTGGTAAATTTTTAAAAAATAAAAAGTCAGATTGGCTACTTGCTGTTAGATGGTGGGTCTTCGGGCCTCACATAGCTGGTGTTACCTTAAAAAATAATTGCCCTAAATGCCTTGTGGACTTCATGGACCATGCTGCTATAAAACTGTTTTGCCTTCATCAATTAACAGTCCAAAAAATTCCCGAACAGTTGAAGAATGATGAGGCTTCTATTTTAAAAAAAGTCAAGTAAGACTCGGATATGGTACTACAGGTAAAGAGGTGTTAGACACCCAGTTTGTCTTTCTGGTTCCACACTGGTAGTTTTTTTCTTCTTCCCATATTTTGTAAAATGAGCAGAGCAGATATTTGTTTATAAAACAGTGACAGAAGAAAGGCCCTGGATAAATACAGACTCTCCATTTTAAGTAACTTTCAAGTTCCTGAATGAGGTATGCTCTAAACTCCTAGAAACCAGGTGCGACTCTGAGATGTGGGCCAATTTCAACACTTACCTGAAAGGCATCCAAATGATTTTGGTAGAAAATCAAGTTAGTGATCTTGTGAGACTTACAGTATTTCCAATTTGGGGCTGGCCTGGAAATATCATAAAAATGGGCACATCTCGTAAAAAATGTGGTCTCTAGATCCATTCCAAAGCAGAAATGCACAATTATGTAGAGAAAAGGAGATAAGCTGCATATTTTAAACCCCAGCTAGACCTTCACTATGATACCAACTGATTATCCTTCTTTATCCTCACTCCCTGGATTTCTCAAGTGGACTTCAAGGTTAATAGGGTGGGTGACCTACCCAACTCTTACACAGTACATTCGGTGTCCTATTCAGTGCTACCTCCTGGGCAAATTACCCAAGGCCAAAAGCCAAGATTCCTGATCAAGGATTCCCTAACATCACTAACAATGGTTCGGATAAGTCTGAGAGTTTATTTCTACTACTGTAGGAGGAGGCTGGGGAACAAAGAAATGAGGGAAAACAGAATGAAAGAGACACTGAGATTTCAAGTTGGAAAGAAACTTAGCTGTCACCTTGACAAGTGGTGTTCAGCTACATGAGTACCTAAAAAGCACTTATGAAGGCTTTTTGACATACCCATGCTTAGGTCGTATCTCAGGATAGAGTTCAGCAGAAAAAAGAGTTCAGGAATCTACCTATGATTTTAAAAAGCTCTGAGACCTAGATCTTGATGATGATAAAAATTGTATTAATTCCGATGTGCCTTCAGGGTTGAGAACCAGGAACTAATCTTTTTGTAGATAAGAAACTGAGGCTTACAGAGTTAAGTCACTTCACCAAAATAGACATGCCTGGATTCAAAATGCAAGTAATGGAGGAAAACTCATTAGCATATGAGGAAGCATTGCAGGAGGGCTCCACCGGGGAGGAGTCAGTCGCACTACCTCTGGATCCAAGGGGCAGCCATTCATACCACAGACATCCTTCATCTCTTTAACTATCTATAAAGTATCTACATGTGTATAAGATATTTTTTTGGCAAATGACAGTAAATTGTTTTAATGTAATAAAGTAAGGTCTATTATGAAAATACTCTGACAGACTAGAATAAGATGTCTTGAAAGAGTGTTTTCCACAATTTCACACGAGCATGAGGTGAAGGCTAGCTAAGGCCCTGCCAGCTAAGTCCATTTTCCTGAATCTTAAAAAATTACTACTTTCATCATTACATCTACCACAATGTATAGAAAGATGTCAGACTAGGACAAAAAGAAAGGAAAAAAAGCTGGGTGTTGGGTGGCTCTTCTGTGCAAATTCAAAAGAGATGCCCCTTTCCCCAAGCGGACACTGCCCCAGTCCCATGCCAGGGTGGGATTTCAGTCCTCACTAGCCCCTTATTCAGGCAACTTCGTACAATGAATACCCTGCAGGATCACATCCTGTCTTCTAATGCAGAGGTCAGAAAACTATAGCCCAAATCTGGTCCGCAGTCTCTGTTTGTATGGCCCTTGACTTAAGAATCGTTTTTATTTTTTTAAATAGTCGAGGAAAAAAATCAAAAGAAAAATATTTCATGATATGAAAATCACATGAAATTCAAATTGCAGTATTCACAAATGAATTTCTATTGAAATATGGCATGTTCAGTCATTGATGTATGGTCCGTTGTTGCTCTTGCATGACAACAGCAGAACAAACATTGCCACAGAGAGACGGGTGGCTTGCAGGACCAAAAATATTCACTGTCTGGCCCTTTACTTCTGGTAAGTTTGCTTACAGAAGTTTGCTGACCCCTAGTCTAAAGGAAGAAAAGAGTTAACTATTAAGCCAAATTCCTTTTGTAGATTTAATGAAAAATTCCAAACAAATATGGCCAGGTGAAATAGTTTCTTTATATATACAAACTTGAAACCGAGAAAACGGTGGAGGAAGGTCAACTTCATTACCTAGCCACCTTGACAGTACCTTTAAATGTCATCAATCAGTATGTGCCTTGCATGACTTGCAAGGGCTCATTATAAATTACAGCACACGGGCCCCTGACACGATCCAGGGACTGTAACAAGACTCTGGTGACGTAATGTGATAAAGGAGATTTCTCTGTACAGCTCTATATGGCACAGAGCTGGAGAATTTCCAAGAAATTTAATTTCCAGAGTGCCACCTTTGACTACTCAAGATAATTTCACCGAAGCACCAGGCATCCTTGAAGAAAACTTTATCTTTTCTAGAAATGCTTGTCATTGGGTGTCGTCCTCGAAAATATAAATTTGTAGCTATTTTCTCCAACGAGACAGACTAAATCCAGGATGTAGATTTTCCAATTAGACTCTTTTTAAACATCTGTTGGTAGGCTGCATTTAACATTAGTTATTTGAGCAAAGCACAATTTGATTAGAGTGTCTGAAACCAAGCCAAAGTCTGCAAAATAATAGCTCAATTAAATTCTTCTTTGCTTTCATTTGTCTTGGATTTTCCTGAGTGTGATACTGTTGCAAATAATCGAGTAAACCAATTCCTTTCGAAATGAGAGATTTAGGTATATTTTCCATCTTCCCTCCAAATTTATTTAATAATCTACTCCATCTTTACTATGCTTCATTGAACGTTAATCTTGACACCAAATACATTCTGTATTTTGTTTAGTCTCCTTAAATTTTCTATACTTATAAATTAAAGTCCTGTGTCATTAATATTACACCTTAAACAGATTAGCAAATGTACAAGGCAAACACAGAGCATTTAGGTAGTCAAACCACACTATAGTTTTCTGATTTTCACTCCATACTTGACAAGATTTATTTTATCAGCCTAGGGAAAGATGTAGGCAGGAATGACATTAGATTATTTTAATGCTGTGTCTGTTCTTGAAGTGTTCCAGTCTGCAGTCTTTTCAACTAAAGTCGAAGTATCAATTTTCCTTTCTTTTTGGCTCAGATATTTGACTTACTCTTCATTCATTCATTCATTCATTCATTCATTCGTACATCACTCCCTCATGCACTAACTCATTGAAAGAAATGAGGATGCAGGATGCCACAGCTTCAAGAATTCAGATTAAGGAATAGTTACTTGGCTCTTAAAACAACCTAGCATTAATTCATATAAATTCTAGGAAAACAAAGACAAAAGCAAACCCAGGATGGAATTTGTAGAATGGTACGACCCTCATTTATGCCAAAATTGACACAGTTAGGAAAATCATGCTTGTCAAGATAATGCATAGTAGCAGGGAGGATGACAGCAACTAACATTTCTTAAATATTTGTTGTGTGCCAGGCACCATTCTAAGCTACTTACATGTGATTTCACCAGCTAGTCTTCATCACAACTTAGGACAGGCACTATGATCATTCCCATTTTACAGATGAGGAGCCTAATGTCTTCCCATCATGTGTGGTTAACCACCAATTGACTACAAGCAAAAGGATAGTCCCTGTTATGCTGCTGAAACATACATTTGAATAGTGGCTGATATCAAGTGAATTAACATATAACTTGACATTTAATAGGCAGTCATTTTCCTTGTAAAAGGAATTTATATAATTCTGAGAAGAGCTAACTTTTCTGAGAATTTACTATGTCCCAGGCACTGTGCAAGCACTTTTCACACATTAATCATTTAACCTTCCTTCACAATCACCTTCGGGTAGATGAGGTAATTAGCCACATTCTCTAGATGAGAAAACAAAAATACAGAGAGGTTAAGCTATTTTCCCAAAGTCACACAGGAGTGAGGGTAATGTAAGGACTTACATCTGACAGCCGGACACCAGAGGCTACACTATTAATCATGATGTGCGTCCTCTCACAATATTCTGATATACAAATCTCTGAAACTCTCAGCCACTTTGCTGAGTTTGCATGGGGACCCAGTATATAAGATTCTGTGCCTTTAAGGACAGATCACTCCTAATTTTTGACCATAAAGAGGTATAGTTTCATGATAAGAATACAATCTGCTCAGCCTCAGATAAGGATATAGGGAAAAACACAATGTACATGTTGAATTTTAGATAATATTTCAATGGTTACCACAAGATCTATCAGGCTTCCCCCCCAAAATCCCAAGTACTTCTCTACTCTGGCATGCGATTAGCACAGACCATTTCAGATGAACCTGTCAAACTCGGCAATCAGAAGGCACACATACCACCACTCCCAGCTCCAGTGCCCACGGCAGACATGGCTCATCAGGCATGGCCGCTGTACAGAGGCCATGCCAATCGCAGAATCCTTCAAACAGCACCTGAGGCAGAGTCACTTTCGACTTACATCAAATGAAACCTCTTTGCTCTGTCTACTCTATGTGGTTTGCACTCTTAATTCTGTTTCTGGAATAAATAACAGTCTCTTTATGCTATCAAATAAAGAACAAAGCAGACTTAATTTCCTCACCATCTTATTAAAAGCAGCTTCATTAGGTCTGATGAAGCAGCTCTTCCACGAGTAAACCAGGGAGAGCCTGGCCTGTGGGTTCTATGGCCAGAGGAGATCAGAAGGAACCCTGTAGGCTGCAGCAATAGGAACCAATAAAAAAGAAGCATGAGAGAGCATAGCAGAGCATTTAGATGGGAGAAAATATGGCCTATCACGTGACTTTTGGTTACCTTCTGAAGAAAGGAGACAGAAATCTAATTCTCTCAGATTTAAACTTAAACACAATTTAGTCACCAGGACCTCCCATCTAAATGACAGGTGATAGAACACGCAATATTTACAATTCTGAATTTGGGACACCTGCTACAGTAGATAAGATTGGATCACTGAAAGTTTCTAAATAGTAGAGTGACATGGCATTTAGGAAAAGACTGAGAGGAGTTAAGTAGTAGATACACATGAAGAAAAGAATACATTTTGGGGGGATGCAGGGGGATAGGTTCCAGTTCTTTGCCAAGATCTAGGCACGTGCCAATTGAAGGTCTGAACCTTGGAACAAGATAGCATCAGGGAAAACAGAGAAAGGAACGGATACAAGATACCTATTGGAAGGGAAAATGGCAGATCTGATGACAGATAATGTGATGAGGATGAAGGAAATTAATAAGTCAGTGATGACTCATAACTTTAACTAATAGGGCCTGGAGATAAAAGTGATCAGCTGGATTAGAGATAACTGAAATTGCTCTGATGGTGAGCTAAGACAGAGACATAGACAGGCAGTAAGAAGGAGTGCAAATGGGCTTGGAGTCATGGGCTAGAGGTACCAGAACAAGGAAGGAGGACAAATGTGCTACTGGAATTCAAAGGAACTGAACTTTGGTATAGGAATGAACTTGCGTTCCAGAAGAGAACTGGGAAGCTGAAAGAGAATGCCATGGAGACCAGGGGCCACTGGATGGAAGAAGTTTAAAAGAAGGTAATTTCTAAAAAGATCAGTAGCCAAAGGATGAGTTAGCTACTATGTCAGACAGACTGAGGTGAGAATGAGACATGGCCACTGAACTTAGTGACAATGAAATTCCAGAAAATGATGAAGAGAAAAGCCAGATTTGGAGGAGGTTAGGAAGGAAAGTGGCTGGTTAAAACAAAACAAAACAAAAAGTTGAAGCAGCAGGCAGGATATTCAGGTTCTAAAAGGTTGGTAGCAAAAGGAGGAGCTAGAAGAACATAGCTGGGAAGGACTGAGTCATCCAAAGTTTTAAAACTACCCATTCAAAATCCACATTTTACCATAAACACCGATAAATGCTGGACTCCGTCTGCTTGAATGTTTATTAATTTCCCTCAATGGGATGTAACATAAAAGGACAAGAGCTGGTGCTCTTTGCCCAATTGTGTCCTGGCAACTTTAAGCTCTACTACTTAAGTAGTTAAAAATCTGTACTTTTGATGAAAGGGGAAAAGTTATGATGAGAAGGCAGCAGTGCTAGACCCTTTAAAAACAACTAGTATTCCATCTCTGCAATTTACTGGGCAATAATTTGAAGCTCAAACAATCTCAACAGCAAGGAAGCTGAAGTCCACCAAAAGTTCAAAATGGGGTATGTTCTCTTTAAAATTTTGAGAGCGACTAAATATGACAACCATCTGATGTATGAAAATTATTCACAACCAAAAACAGACAGTCTGGAAATAGCCGGGATGACTTCATTTAGACAGAATTACCCAAATCTGTTTCTAATATACACAGTACACATAATAAATTTTTACAATATGACAAGGAAAACAAACTTAATAAAAGTTCCCAATCTTTTGTTACACAAGCATGCTATATCCATGCTATGTTTATAATAGTTTGCTCATGATATCACAGCTCAGTAACAAAGGCCCAGGCAATACAAAAACAGTTACTAGGCATGACATCAACTCACAACTACCGTAATTACATCGGTACACAAATTTCCCAAACTGTACATTTTCCAAACTGCTTCTCAATTTCAACGGCTGCCTTTAGACAATTACTTGCAGGGTTGTCTGCAAGCTTTGAGTAATACCCGTCTTTCTTCTCTTTCCCAAGCGTCATTTCCCTTTAGAAAGTGCATATTTCAATTACAAGCACTATTTTTCAAATATGCCCATAAACATATGTCCAAATTAGGAGACAGTGTGGTCTAGTGGTTAGTGACAAGCATTAGGCATCAGCAACTCTGATTCTGTTCCTTTCACTGTCCCTGTTTGCTAAGTATGGGCACTAGCTCAGTGAGAGGCAGCAAAATGTACTGGTTAAGAGCACAGATTCTATTATTATTATTATTATTATTATTATTATACTTATATTTATTGGGAAGAACATAGATTCTTGAGCCAAACTCCTTGGGCTGAAGTCCTAGCTCAGCCACTTATCAGCTGTTTGGCTCTGGGCATGTTAAGTTCTTTATACCCCACTTTCTTCATCTGTAAAATGGGAATAATAACAGAGCTTACCTCCATTTGTTTGCTATAATGCAGTAGTTGGCTCCTACAAAGTACAATTTCAGGGTTTGCTAGTTAAGATTACTAGCATCATATTTTGGGAGACTCACTTTCCTGTTTTAACACCTGGCTTAAATTATTCCAACACATAGAGAATTGTGTAATTTTCTAATGCTAGAGAAGGGGTTTCATCTTGGTCACATTACCTACATATAGAGAGCTTCGATGAATAAAGCTGGAATGAATGAATTAATAAATGAATGAATGATATCCACACGTTCTGCAATACCCAATAGTTACAGAAGTAAAAAATATTACCTCGCAGAAATTGGTTTTCATACTATTTCTCTAATGGCTTACTTTCATGTTCCTGTAGCTAATGTTGATAAATACCTCCAGACAAACTGAAATACTACATGTAGGGAAAAAAATATATAGCCCTGTGATTTCAGAAGCATATTTCTCTAAGGACCAAGCTTTTGAGACCATCCCATATGCACGACCTCTGTCTCACTGTGCTGCGTGGTCAGCTGGCTTTCCCAACTGGGCATGGTGCCAGGGGAGGCGAGACTACCCCCATTGTCACTTCTGGTCCATGGCGCTTGCACCAAATGCTGTTATTCTAGGCTTCAGGAAATTTTCTAACCACTGGACAGGGTCCAATGCTGTGTGCTAATGAGTTTCAGATTGGAGGACTTCACTGTGCATGTGTCAGAAAAGTGCCATGGTTTATGGTGAGGTGGGGGCAGGGAAGAAAAGACACAAAAAGGAAGAAAAAACAGTAGTTAAAAAATGCTGGCTACTCAAATTGACAGGGAACGTGACCTCTGCACTTCATCAGAAATTCCTGCAGACTTACAAAATAAAGGAGTTTGCTTTTATCACACACTGAGAGACTCATGGAAAAATGGAAAACACTACATCACTTGACCTTGGTGTGCCCTCTTTCAACCACAGACGAATATTGTGTACAAAAATTCTAAATCAACTTAAGATGTTCAAAAAAAAAGCTTTAATTTTCTGTGTTAGACTTGATGATTACTATTTTGGTTCTTAAGATTTTGCTTAGAAGGTTCACACAGGAAAAGGACTCAGAATTCTAGGAGAAGTATTTTATCACTTTGGGAATAGTAACGTTGTGGCCTCTGTCGGGTGGGCACATCGTGGTCTACATCTCTCTACACTCCTTAAAAAAGAATGAGCAAGCTTTGCTGACCCAGGCTGGAAAGTCACCCAAGACTGAATCATGATTGTTTGCTTACATTAACAGAACATTAAAACCCATTTTAAACAACTCTAGCCATCTTTGCTTAATGATTCACCTCTCCACGATGCTTTTTCTCTCTTTAAGGTAACCAACAGGCTTGATATCAAGACTTCTCATCATGCTATCACAGTCTATCAAAGAAGAACCCCTTCTCAGAAGAATCTAACTCACAGGACTTTTATTGAATAATGAGACGACATTTAATTTTTTTTTTTTTTTTTTTTTTTTGCCACACAGTACTGGCGACTTTAAAAATCCAATACTTTCACATCCTCGAACTGTCATCAACATTTTTTCAGACGATGTCAATAAAATTGATTGCTTGCAGTTCTGAATTCTGCTCCGCACATGGAAACAATATAATTTGTTTTAAAGTATTTTTCGATGGGGGCGGAAGGAGAAACAGAACCTCAGCAAGCCTATCCACAACATTGGGGCGGGGTGGGGAACAAACCAGAAGCAAAGTAAATGGCCTGAATATTATGGTCTGCTGGAAACTTTGACAAAAATTCCTGATGCATAAACCCTAAACCCTACTGTTGTGCTGACTGATATGTCTTCCTGTCAGATATGAATGATGTTTCTGGAACATTAATACGTTCATTAAATTCTAACTCCCTGTACTTAAAATATTCTGTACTTTGGCTCAGAGGCATCTTGACAGCTTTGTTGTAATCATATATGTGAAGCCCCAGACTACACAGTTGTTGAGATGCCTCATACCTACAGCCAATCTGTTGCTTTTACAAGTTTAATCTAGATATTAAGGAGCTGATTGTGGAACCATGTCGATTCAACATCTTCAACTCAGTTGTATATCATAGAAACCACTATGGGTGGTGATAGACTCCCATGATGCCCAGCAATCGTACATACTTCTAACTCCCTAATCTGTAAGACTACAAAATACAGATCGTTTTTTGTTGTTTTTTTTTTTCTTTTTCTGAAGCACAAGTGGACGACCAGCAAGGGTCCGACAGTGTTATTCCTAATTACCTTTTTTTTTTTCACTCTTGATCCTGTGGCTCTCATAATTAGTTACCTGGGGCTGCAATCCAATTTGAAGTGATGACAAGAAAGTGATCCATGAAAAAGTAATAAGTTAAATCCAATTTCAGCCTTCCTCTAATTAAATGCACATGGAACTAATGACTCCAACCCGAGCATTTCAGTGATAATGGTAATTAGCGAGGTGGGAGTCACTCTCTTTTTCAACACTGGAGGTGTAAACCACAAGGTAAAATGGTAGGAGCACTCTTAATTACATGTGTCATTTTGTCAGCAATTTACACGTTTTTGACCAGTCAAGTCGTTTTTTTTCCCTTCTGTCCCTTCCCACCTCCTAGCTCCAACAATGATTATAACATACTTTTCCATGTTCCAACACATGGAAGCTCATAAGAGCACTTCAGACTTGAGAATAAGAAATAAGTTTTCTTTGCTATTGTTCACTGCTATGAAACATGCACAGAGGCAAGGCAACAATTAGGATAAATATGCAGACCTTATATTTTTAACTGAAGTCCAGATCTCAACAGTGGAATTGGTTTTGGTTGGCTTGGTTTTATTTTTGCTTACGATATGGAAAATATGATAATTTGTTTATTTATGGAAAACATGGCTCTCTGTAGTTGCTGAGTAAATACACATTGAAGGAGAAGCGATCATTAACTTACTCATGGCATAGTAGTTATCTGTGGCATTAAAAAATTCTATCTTCCAACCCCAGTGCTGCCACTGTCTGGATGCTCTGAAGCAAGTCACTTAACTTCTCTAAGTTTCATTTTTCCTCATCCATATAATGATTTAATAACAGTTCCTATACCACAGAGTAGCTATGAGGCTGGTCCACATTAAGCACTTATTAACCATTAATTATCTTTGCATATGGCGACATATGCGTATGGTGACAAATAACATGCTCACATATAAAATATTAGTATCACGCTTACATTTTAATGCTTAGATACATGTAAGTAAGGTGACCATATAATTAAATGTCCAAACTGGGATACTTTTGATAGAATTATTAATAAATACACCAAGCTAACAGACTGGGGCTGTCCTGGAAAGACTGGGATACAGGGTCACCGTATATATAGCTGAAGTTGAAATAGAAAAACGAGCAAACTCATATTACAACTCACCTCAGAATTTTGGAGGGAGACAAGGACAAAACATACTATTTTAGAAAAAAATTCTTAGAGTTTTTAACCTAGGCAACAATATGGACTTCTTGAGGTTCACGAAACCCTTATAACTAGAGGCAAAATTCTGTGTTTGAGTGCTGTGTTGGGAGGAGGGGTTACTGTTTCTATCACATTTTTAATGGTGTGTGTAATCTGAAAGACTTAATAACCATTTAGAATGCATCGTTTCTATTTTATCACCTCTGATCAAGACTTATTTTTTTAGGGTTTTGGGAATCTCCAAATTTAGAGGGTAACAATGAAATCTTAAAAAGTACTGAAATTTCAACACTTCATAGTTATTTAATGCCAGGGATGCCATTTCTATACAATGTTAACTCTAGACACTTAAAAAACTTATTCGCTCCCTTCTCCTGAATTACACACTTTACTAATTCAGTGCATAGGGATGTTTTTAAGGGTCAGTATTTCAAAACCATTCCATTTCACTATCTATAATGTTAAATTGTAGTTTCCTTTAAAGGTTTCCTCTTACCAATTTATGCCTTAGTGAATAACGTGGAAATGATACAAGGTACTAAGACTCTATGTGGCATTAATGCAAAGCAAAAATGCTGCCTACAGCATGTTTTATATAACTGAAAATAAAAATGCTAAAAAACACCTGCTGAATCTTATATTTGAACCTCCTTCATTTAAAGCAGGAATCCTCATTATAATCCTGAGCTTCCAGCTGAACTAAAAGGCTGACCTTCCAGTGGATTTCGCTATTCTTCCTTCCAGCGAAATGGCCTCCTGCGTGAGGGGCTTGCATATGATATAACCTTGGAAGGAAGGGGATAGGTGGGAGAGAAAACTATCAGGTGATTGGTTTCAAGTTCATATTCTTTATAGATGGCCTGAGACTGTGGTCAGCTTTCCACTATAAGCAACACATAAGGTTTACTTTCTTTCCTAACTTTAATGCTGCCAGAATACACATGTACTTTTACTTTCTTAGGAGAAAATGTGTCATTTGATTTCCTTCCAGTTTATGTACTCATGCCAACAACTAAAATGCTTAAAGAACCAAAATGAATTACTACCCAGAAACGGTGGTCAAAGTTCCAAAATTCGATCAATAAAATTGCTCATCTACTCACAAATTAATCTTCAGCCAGTAAAGTTACACATTTTCGAGGTTACGAGCACACCTGCACTGTTAAGCATTTATTTCACTTGTTTAAGCAACCTCCAGAAATATATAAATATTTATAAAAGTAAGCCTACTATTTTTACTTACATATAATTTTCTTTTTGCAGCAAAACTGTGTTAATTCTTTACAACTCATAAGCATTCTGAAGGCAGGCTCTGTGTCCTCCAGTTTCATATCTATGGGCATCAGCAAAATCCCCTACACATTGTGGCTGTTCCAGAAACCAAGTTGCATCTAATTAACTCAGATCGTTCTGATACTGAATTTACAATGAGGCCAATTTTCAATTTTCATTTGTATCATTCATAAAAAAAAATTGGCAAAGTAAATTAATAGACAAAATAAAGGGCTATGTAGGTTACTAAACAGACTATTTTTTTCAAGAACTTCAGAAGCAGTATTTGTACTTCATTAATCCTTTATGTAAACCAAAACATCTCCCAAGAATGCAGCTAGCTCAGATCTAGGTCAAAATGTATACCTGCAAAGAATGATATTTCTTTCTTATTTATTCTCATCTCCCTGAAATTAGTTCAAATTAGTGATGTTTGACTACATTTTGTGATCTCTATCGAGTAACCACTTATAGCCTCCTCTAACTTTCCATTTTCTTTTGTTTGTATCATCAGCCTGTGAAACTGGAGAGCGCTGCCAAACATAAAGCAGAGAAGTGTGAGATATGCTTAAAATATGAGTCACAGTATATTTGGGGATTTGGGATTCTTTTTTTTTTTTTTTTCCTCAAGCTATCAGCAGATCAAATCTTTCTTTCCTGTCAAGCCTTCCTCTATGAGGAAGATCTGAAATTTGCTAAAATAGGTCTCTTGGTGTAGTTAGGAAGGGTAAGAAGATCAGAAAAAAAACACTGTTAAGATTTACTAAAGGATTTCCCTTTCATTTCAGAGCCATTCTGGCTGAGATGCCCCAGTGAGGACACGGCATGGCAAGATGTATTTAAATGTGAAGGTTATTTCTTCCGTAAATCACCGAGTCTATATACATATTTTTATAACGAGGTAATATACCATGTGACCCGGATTAGTAATTTCTCCTCTCTGTTTATAGAAGGCCAGCCAACATAATAAAACTCTGAGAATTTGCATGACCCGATCCGGCAAATGAGGAGAAGCAGTGTGTGATGCACACATGTATGCCAATGCATGTGCGCGCGCATGCACATACACGCACGCATGCTTGTACACAGACACACACACCCTAGTCAATCAACTCTTATTTTTCCCCTAACCAATTCTTAAAGCTGGTCTAAATTCTCTGCTTGTCAACTCTCCCACTTAGGGGGTAGGAAGGAACTCCAAAGATCTTTAGCAAAACCAGCATTCAATATGGCCCCCTTGTCCCACACTTTTTATACAGACTGAGTGCTCAGCAGAATGTGTTAGGTTGGTTTTGACACTGTCCTTGCCAAGAAAAATGAAGCTCTCTGTATCATCCTCTTCTGGTGGCTAAAAACCTTATAATGGGCAAGAAGATAAAGAGCTCTCAAAAGGAAATCCCTGAAACTTTACTTCATATATTTAGTCCTAAAGGAACTTCGTTCATCTTGGAAACGAAGTTACCTAAAAATGCCATATGTTTCAAAAAAAGCAAGTACGAGGGAAAATAAGTCTAGTATAAAAAATTACAAATGATGTTCAATACCGAAGAGTAGTGCATCAGACAGATTGCGTATGTATATATTGTTTTTTTTTTTAATCTCTAGCCAAAGTTCTACTATGTGTAAGATTTCCAGCCCCCCATAATATATTGTCATTTTTCCAATGCACTTGAGGCCTGATAAATTCAAGAAGACTCAGTATTTTTTAAGGCTGTGAGAACTCCAAGAGGGAGGCAAAAAGAATGGACAGTCATTTGAATCACTGAGTGACAGGCTGGGCTAGTTCCCTGTATACATTAATAAATTAGAATTTTAATTGTGTCTCTGTCTGCAGGAGATGCCCCAGTACTTTAATATGTACCAACAATTGGCTATGTTCTGGAATCTGCAATGTGGCCTCCACTGCTGACCTCTGAAACACAATTCCCAGTCTGACTACGGAAACTGTTCAGTTTGATCCTTTCAACTTATTTGAATCCTGACAAATAAGCTCACAGCTGAAAGGTCAACACAGTCATATTTCATCCTCCAGAGCTGTTCTTAAGACATCTGCACAACAAAGCACTTCTTATAGCACCTGACATGGACCTCAGTGGCACTGTAACTCATTAAAAATGTCCCCAGCATTCACACACATTAAAAGGCATTAGGATTGGTGACGGTTTACCAAGTAAGTGTTTTTGGAAGTGTTAGTAAACAACACATATTTCCATTCAACCATTCAATAAACTATTACTACAGTGTTGAACTTTGCTTCAACAATGATGGTGTCCCAAATATATATAGAACTAAAACTTGTTATCTTTGTTGGATAATTTAGAAATGGGTATTGGTTCACGGTGATCTGAGAAAAGTCAACACAATCTAGAGTCTGAGGTAACCTCGTGATCAAATTAATTAGCACCAAGTTATGCCATTCAGCAACTGTATATAGATTCTGTTCCAAAAAGTCCCATGTGAGAAACTCACCTTAGTCTCCCATTTTGGGGATGCCCACCCTCAGCAATGAAAGTAGTTGAGCTATCTAGTACCTGCAAGTGCCCTGTCTTGGAGGTGAGTATGAATACCCCGAGTCAAGTTCCTTTGAAGTTTCTACTACAATTTTCTGCCCAATATATAATCTAAATTAGGTTTTCATGAACTCACTCCTTCTTCTAGTCTGTTAACCCCTGTCCTCATGTGCCTGAAATGAGAAGTTACTAACACAATCTTTTTTGGTATCTTTCCATAAAAATTGGTCATGATTTTTTAATAATAATTCAGAAGTATACTGGAAACATCCACTAAACAATGGAGTGTGTATTACACTCCTGACTAGGTATATTAAAAATACCATAGTCTCTTCAATCCCAATTATGGTTCTTAACACTCTTGACATTTTGGGCTGAATAATTCTGTCTTTTGGGAAAACTTCATATGCAATATAGGATGTTTAGCAACACCCCTTGCCTCTACCTACTAGATTGTCGGTAGCACCCACGACTCCCCAAGTTGTGACAACCAAAAATGTCTCCAGTCATTGCCCACTGTCCCCTGGAAGGCAAAATCTCCCCCAGTTGAGAACTACTGCACTAAATTAAGGGATGTGTGCATCACACATCATGAGAGAATTTCTAGATCTATCAATAGAGAATGAGGTGACATATTTGAGTACTCTGAACTTTTTCTCAGTGATAAGCCACTCTATCAAGCAACCCGCACCTACAACTACTCATCCTCCTACTACATTAACTAATTAGTAGCTCTCACTCCCAATAGCAAAACTTTTGGTTGAATGGACATTTTTACTAATTTTTCATACTCCACTGGTAAACTAAAAATGTACCTTCTGCATAAGATTTTCTTATATGGTTTGCAATTCTCAGTACAATCCAGTTCTGAACCACTTACCAGCTATCCCAAGGTATAAAATGTCATTTTTAAAAAAGAATTGTCACCTGAAGGGCTGGCTGTTTGTCATTCCTCTTGGGAGATTTTAATCCACTAACTTGTTGCTGTTGTTGCTGCTGAAGAAGGAGCTGTCTTGCCACTTGAAGTGCCTGAACGGAAAAACGAGAGAAAAATGTTTCCGTTACCACACAGGTTCAGGGCCTCTTTCAAAAAAGGACTCCAGGAAGTGCACTTTAGAACAGGATCCTGACTTTCCCATTTCCAGACAAATGAAACAGCAAACAGAACTTTCCACCAGCCTAAGGTGGAAAACTTTCCAGAATTTGTTTATATCTTCTTAGATTTAAGCAGTTTCATACACTGTTCTTTAGGCATAGCAACTCATCTAAGTAGACATTTTATTCCTACAAAAACTCTGATATAAAAATTGAAGCATGAATAATGAGGACTTTTGAGAAAGAATGGCAGGGAGAAGTCAGGAATGACCTGGGCAAATATAGAAACCTATCAGACAATACAGGGCTCATTTCAGAGGTACCTTCACCCTCCTATTTTTCTTGGGGGAACTTGGCAATGCAAGTTGAAAGTAACACTTTCACCACATCTAAGTCCAAATAAGAGGAAGAGTTAAATGGTGCACCAAACTATGGATAAAGTTATTTGGGAAGGAAGATCAAAACAGATGAGCTCTATGCTCAAGGATGACCTCGGTGGAATATGTAAGAGAAAAACTGCAAATTGGACCTCTAAGTCCACGTAGGGTAGATTATGTACCCAAACTGGTTATTACATGTGGCTCTTTCAAACCTATGCCACAGGATGGTTTGCATTTAAAGGCAGTGACTGAAAAAGTGATATGAACTGGAGGTAAAGCAAAAGAAAAAGAGGAAAGTCCTCCTAAGTGCAGGATGTATGACTGACAAATCTTTTTTGTTTTTAATTAAAGTATACTTGACATACAATATTATATTAGTTTCAGGCATAACAGCACAGTGATTCTACACTTATATACTTTATGATGTGATCACCACAATATGGCTAGTCACCATCTGTCACCATACAAAGTTATTGCAATATTACTGACTATATTCTCTGTGCTATACATTAAGACAAATCTTTTTTAAGAGTTCAGATAAAAAAAATGAGTCATAAATAAACACTCATGGGGACATTCACTGTCAAAGAACTGAATAGGAATGACAGCTAGCCATACCATACCAAAAAGAGCAGCTGGATCAGCAATAGAAAGCTCAAGTTTTCAGACATTGTGCTAGATGATCATGAGAAGTTAGGTTATTTGAATAAATTCCACTGAGAACCACAAATGTATACATGGAAGAGACATCAAGAACGCTCATGAAATAATGTGCTTAGCGTTTAGAGACAAATGAGATTTCTTGGTGGTTACACCAATACGAATCTCTAAATGGTAACTAATTATTTGTGTTTCAAAGAAGATGCCCACATAGATGTGGTCAATGTATCAAAAGGGTCTGATACCATAGTCTTAGAAAATGTGCATAACGGACTTTCAATGTTAGCCTGTTCCTCAATGAGGAGCAGAGACTTCATTTCTATAAGAAAATAATGTATATCTCATTTGAAGAAAACTTACAGTGTCATGGCAATGTGAGAGAAAGGTAGTATGGCATGAGGGTTCCTCTGCATTAAACTCGGGAGAAAAGGAAAATAGAGTGGTCAAGAAAATTACTGTTCATGAGCGGATGCATAATGTTATCAAGAGCGGTACTTCTAAAAGGACAACTTCACTAAATTAAGCTCATGACTACACTATTGTGACATACAATATTTTTAAGACACTTTTTAAGGTTGAGTGGTGCCTCTGTGTCTAATAGGCAAAGGGAAGGAATGAAACAGAAGAACAGATAAATAAATGGGTGACAAAGAAAAGATCTTGGGACAGATGGAACCCTTCTATCCCACCTCCCTAATGCACCCACACCTCTTGTCCTAGGGAGGCCTTATGCCTACTGAACTCACCACAACCAGCCCTTCAGGTGCAATATACAGGCTATTTCATTGTGTCTGGGAAGAGACTTGTTTAAATCTGCCTGGAAGAGCCTGGAGAAAAGACGCTGCCTGAGAGGGACTCTGGAAGCCAAGATGCCTGGGAGAGCTGCCTGAGGCCCCAGCCTGCTATCTCTGAGGAGGATTTACCATTACTGGACTCTGGGTTTCCTTGTCTCCTTGGAGACGCTCAGTACATGCGTAGGTGTAAAAGTGGGCAGAGTGAAGATTTCATTTATATCATATAAGAAAAATAGTCCCCTTTGCAAGGTGGCTGTAGGAGCAAAAGCATCTCCCCTCCTTATATATATGTTTCTTTAGCTATTTCACATGAGTTTTTATGGCTTTTAAATGTAGGAGAGGGAACTATTATATATTTTAACTGCAACCATAAGAGTTCCCAGAGTAATAGACTGATCAACAAAGAAGGTTCTGGCTGCTAGTTGGAAAGGCAGAGAAAGGGAGCATATATGACAGTGAAAAGATAGCTCTGAGAATGATATGGAGAGGAAGAGGAGAAAGGTTACATACATTTAATACCAAAATAGAGCAAACAAAGAAAAACAAAGTAACAATTCCATACATTTTCAGTCTTCGTTAAAATAACTAATCATGTTTTACCAAATATTTGGAGAAGAGATACTCAATATTTAAATAACCAAGTGTCAGAGAATCTATACAATCAGTTTCTCATTTCGGCAAAAGGGATGACAGTATCCTTAAAAAAAAAGTACACACACAGAGGGAAATAAACTGTTCTTATATGGACATGTTCTCATAAATACACTTAAGTAAAGTACTGGACTTGAACTTGAGTTTCCAACAAATTTTTATGGAGCTAGATCTATACAATGATTATACATTTTAAAACTAGTTACTGGAATCCTTGCTGGTTTGAAATTATTTTGCTGGTCTGAAGAAAAAAAAGTCATTTACGTATAGAATATCTTTTCCAGACCCAACACGGGGTACGTGAACTTACATAATCACACAAAGAACTCCGACTCCCTCAGAGCATTTCATACTGAGCCCCATTAAAGCAGATAATCAGAGATATTTGCACAGGGCAAAAAAAGTTTAGGAACTTGTGGAAACAAAAGAGAAATTTCAGTCAATCTACTGAAGAGAGAAGAATACAAGGTGAAGATGTGCAAATTGGCTTTCAAAGTCTTTCTCAAAATGAATGCAAACAGGTAAAATAACTTCAAATATTTGGGATAGAGAAACAATGCTAGTGCAAAGAATTGTTCGTCTTGATATGGCCTTATCATGAGTGTGGGAACAGAGCCAGAGCAATGTACTACACCTCATTCACCTCTACAAATCTACTTAGCTCAGCTAGAGTTTTAAATCATAATTTATTAGGATTTACAAAGTGCTACAAAATCAACCACTAAACGGTTGCTTTTCTGACTTCCATGATATATAAATTACTTAATCTAGATTTTAAATTGACACACACAAAAAAAGGAGAAAAAAAAATCCTAGTATACTAGACTATGCATTTGAGCATTATAATACAGATCTCTGGTATTTACAATTTGGAGAAAGTAAAAAATGCTGTCACATTCATTGTTGGTCAATGGAAAAACTCTGGAATGATTGATGGAATCCCCTTTGGAAATTGCACTGAAAACCTGACCACAGGATATGTCCACTGTGTTCCCCTTACATGCTTACTTGATAGCCATTTTTACCTGTAAAATGCATCAAGACCAGATTAATGTCTTTCATCTCAGACTCACTGCCTGAATCGCATAGATTCTTTTTTTTTTTCAATAAAACTAAAGAGTGAGGATAAACCTTTCTTATTTTCAAAACAGTATCTCCATCACAGCTGGAGAAAGGTACCTCAAGATATGCTGTTTGGTGCGAAGAGTGTCAATTGTATGGTGATAGTAACTAGACTTTAGGGGGTGATCACTCAGTAGTGTATACAGGTGTCAAATTATACTGTTGTACACCTGAAATTGATGCATATATAAAAATATATATATATCCTGCTTGGAAATAAAATTAGATCATTTGGATTTAAGCTAGCAAGTTATGTGAATATGCATTCGTGTGTGTATGAGAGATGGGGATAGACAGAAAACAAGAAATGAAAAAAATTATCTTTTAGGAAATAAGAACCAAGGGTGACTCAAGTTTCAGACCAAATGCTAATGTAAATAACTTAAAAGGTCCCATACCCAAACATTTGAAGAAGAATCAAAACCTATTCTTCTCAAACTATTTCAAACAAATTAAGAGGAAGGAAGGCTCCCACGCTCATTTTACAAAGCCACTATTAACCCGATTCCAAAACCAGAAAAAGATATTTGAAAAAAAGATAATTATAGGCCGATATCCCTGATGAACATAGATGCAAAAATCCTCAATAAAATATTACCAGACTGAATCCTGCAAGATATTAAAAAAGATCATACACCATGATCACTTGGGATTTATACCTGGGATGCAAGGTTGGTTCAATAACCTCAAATCAATTAATGTGATATACCAAATTAAATATTAAAAAATAAAAATGATATGATCGCATCAATAGATGCAGAAAAAACGTTTGACAAAATCTAGAATCCATTTATGATAAAAACTGTCAGCAAAGTGGTAATAGAGGGAAAATAACTCAACATAATAAAGGCCATATATGACAAGCTACAACTAACATCATACTCAATGAGGAAAAGCTAAAAACATTTTCCTTAAGACAAGGATGCCAGCCTGCACCACTTTCATTCCACATGGCATTGAAAGTCACAGCCACAGCAATCAGACAAGAAAAAGAAATAAAAGGCATCCAAACTGGAAAAGAGGAGGTAAAACGTATTTGCAGATGACATGATACTACATTGAGAGAACCCTAAAGAGTCAGCCAAAAGAATCGTTAGAACTGATCAATTCAGTAAAATAGCAGGATACAAAATATTCACATGTCAGTTGCATTTTTATACACCAATAATGAACTATCAGAAAGAGAAATTAAGAAAACAATCCCATTTATAATTGTATAAAAAAATACCTAGGAATAAATTTAGCCAAGATAGAACCTGTACTTGGAAAATTATGTCATTGAAGAAAGAAACTGAAGAAGATACAAATAAATGAAAGCATATACGGTGCTCGTAGGTAGGACAAATTAACATCATTAAAATGTCTGTAGTATCCAAAGCCACTTCTATCAAAATACCAATGACATTTTTCAAAGAACTAAAACAAATAATTCTAAAATTTACATGGAGCCATAAAAGACCCCATATAGTCACAGCAATCTTAATAAAGAAGAAAAAAGTTGAAGGAATCACATTACCAGATATCAAACTATACTACAAGGCAACAGTAATTAAAACAGCATGGTACTGTCATAAAAACAGACACATAGATCAATGGAACAGAGTAGAGAGCGCAGAAATAAATTCATGCTTATATAGTTATTTATTCTATGACAAAGGGGCAAGAATATACAACAGGGTAAAGAAAGTCTATTCGACAAATAGCACTAGGAGAACTGGGCAGACCCATGCAAAAAAATGAAACTCGACCACCTTCTTACACCATATACAAGAATAAACTCAAATGGATTGAAGACTTAAATGTAAGACCCCAAATCATAAAACTCCTAGGAGAAAACATAAGCAGTAAACTCTCTGACATTGCTCTTAGTAATAATTTTTCTGATTTTTTTTTCTTGGGCAAGAAAAACAAAAACAAAAAATAAACAAAAGGGACTATATCAATCTAAAATGTTTAAGCACAGTTAAGGAAATCATCAACAAAATGAAAAGACAGCCTACTGAATGGGAGAAGATATTTGCCAATTAATGCCATCTGATAAGGGGTTATTCAAAATTTAGAAAGAACTCATACAACTCAACACTAAAAAACAAACAAAAACCAAAAACCGAAAAACAAAAACAAAAAAATAACCAAACGAATCAATTAAAAAAAAAACTGGCAAAGGACCTAAATAGGCGTTTCTTCAAAGATGGCCAATAGACATATGAAAGATGCTCAACGTCACTAACCATCAGAGAAATGCAAATTAAAACCACAATGTGATATCACTTCATACCTGTCGAATGGCTATCATCAATAAAACAAAAACAAGAGTTGGCAAGGATGTGGAGAAAAGGGAACCCTCGCACACTGTGAGTGGGATTGCAAGCTAGTATAGCCACTATGGAAAACAGTTCTGAGGCTCCTCAAAAAATTAAAAATAGAACTACCTTATAACCCAGCAATTGCACTTCTGGATATTTATCCAAAAAAAAAAAAATCAAAACACAAATTTGAAAAAACATACACATTCCTATGTTCACTGCAGCATTATTTACAATAGCCAAGATAGGAAGCAACCTAAGTGCCCATCAATAGATCACTGGATGAAGAAGAGGTGGTGTACACACACACACGCACACACACATACACACACACACACACACACACACACCGGAATATTACTCAGTCATTAAAAAATGAAATCTTGCCATTTGTAATGACATGGGTGGACCTAGAGGGTTTTATGCTAAGTGAAATAAGCCAGAGAAAGACAAATACCATATGATTTCACTTATATGTGGAATCTAATGAACAAAATAAACAAACAAACAAAACAGACACAGACTCATGGATACGGAGAATAAACTGGTGATTGCCAGATGAGGGTGGCGGGGTGGGGGTGAGGTGGGGTGGGTAGGAGGCTGGGTGAAAATGGTGAAGAGATCAAGAGGTACAAACTGGCAGTTACGAAACAGTCATGGGGACGTAAAGTATGCATAAGGAATATAGTCAAAAATATTGTGATAACTCTGCAAACTGCCATGTCGGCATTAGATTAATCGTGGGGGGTGGGGGGGTCACTTCATGAATTACATAAAAGTCTAACCACTATTCTGTACACCTAAAACTAATATAAAATAGCATTGAATGTCAACTTTAATTGAAAAATAAAAATTAAAATAAAAGGTCCCATCTCAGTTCTGGGGACCTTTTACTCTTGGTGACGGTTCCTGGGCTGGGTTGAGTCAATGTTTCCTTTACGACAGATTTGACGACTGCCTGGCACTGCATAACTCAGTGCTGTATTTGAGTGCTAGGCTCAGGTTACAGTAAAGACACAGTTCAAAGATGTCATAGAGTGCAGGTGACTGATAAAGCCAGGCACTTAAGAGTCCAGTTGCACACATGCCCACTTATTTTCTTTCAATAAGCTAAAATAAATGGCTCTGTGAGCTAACAGAGAAAGAGGTAAAAAGCATACCCCGCCTCCATCTCTGGATTGGCTAGTCTCCTTCTCTGCCTTCGCTGTCATCTTTGCTTCCATGTACAAAAATTACACAAAGGGTTGGAGTCACCTTATGGTAGGTACGCCGTGGGCAACAGCCAGCTCAGTACTCAGGGAAACTGGTGCTTGGTTGCTAGTTTGGCAGGCCATGCTTTTATTCTAACTGGAGGCTTGGACATTTTTGACACACCTTCCATTCTATTGGTTCAAGATTACTTTATTCTCATCAGTGCCTTCACATGCCTAGTAAATAAATACCATCTGTTATTTATAAACTATGTTTTACATAAGCATGTTTACAACTTTTGAGCTATTTGCATCTCCAGTTCATAGCAGGTGTTTATATTTTAGGGGCTAGGAATCCCTATGTTTAGCATGTTTTTCAAGGTAGCTGATGCTCAAAAACATGTTTACTGTATTTTAAGAAACATCAAGTTTACACAAAATACGTTTTGAGTAAACATGCACACATACACAAAGCAAGCCAGTAGAAGAAGACTTCATACAATTTTTTTAATAACATACTTGGTGAGGATATCTGAGATAAGCACTGATACATAGAGGTCTTCAAAAAATATGACTAACTGCAATGTTTAGGTGACAGGATGGCAAACTCTAGTCCGTGGACCAAATCTAACCCATTACCTGTTTTTGTTCAGTTCATAAGAATGGTTCTTACTTATTTAAACAGCAGATAAAATAATAACAGGAAGAATATTTTGTGACATGTGAAAATTATATGGAATTCAAATTTCAGTGTCCACACATAAACTTTTATTTGAACACAGTCATGTTTGTTTGCTTACATACCATCTATGGACACAAAGTAGAGTTAAGTATTTGTGACAGATACTGTATGGCCCCCAAAGCTCAAAAAACCAGAGAGCCTATCTGACCCTTTACCGGAAAAGTCTGCCGACTCCTGTCTTAGGTCTCTATCTGTATTCTGAGATTCCCCAAGATGCCGCTGGACACAGTTTTATATAAACAAAGCTTGTAATCAGTTGCCCAAAATAATTTTAGAATTTAGCTAAGATGCAAGGACATTACTAATTGGCTGTTCTTAAAGATCAAACTCATTTTGATTTTCTGAAAAGGAAGTGGGACATGAAAACAAAATACATCCATGCGTTCTTCTATCTGAAACTATTTAAAACTAGTTGCAAACTTTGAACATGTGTTTCTTCCCACAGATAATTTACAGCAGTTCAGACTGAATCTCTTCAATCGGGTGTGAGGTCCTGAACACCCTCAGAATAAAGACAACATGTGCTATTGGCCAGTTGAGAAGAGCTGGTTATTTCCTGTCTGCCTGAGAAGTTGTCCCACTTCCAGCTTCAAAGGCTGCTATGAGTCAGCCACTCTTCCTCTAATTTCTTTTCCTAGACTCTCCCCACCCCTCAAGATCAAACCTGTTTCTCAGATAATTTCACAGGCTAATCAACGGTCACTGTGCATATGGGGGTGGGAGGAAAAGCTAGCAATAAAAAGCAGCTTGAGAAGCTTAGGAAGAAAGAAATCATATTCTCTCTTTCATTTCTCACCCCCTATGTACACCTTGAGTCCCTCCAGAGAGCCTTTTCTCCCCTGAAATAGTTTTCTATCTTGGTGCAATCCCAGCAACTAACGACCATCCTAACACGAGTCCTCATTACTCCACATGATCTGGCAATTGCTCTGTAGCAAGACCTGGGACCACGTATGCAGGGAAACTGCATCTCACCTCCTTGCTTTATACAAAGTAATCACTGTAGTACAGGATAGAAAGAAGGTGTGTGGGTCACTTAAAAAAAATCATAGTGGCTGACAGGACTAGATGCATTCACATAGAATCAACAACATTCCAAGGCAGTGAGTTTTCCAGCAAGAATGCAAATACATATTTATATAACTATCATATACACATATGCTATTTACAAATGGAGCACTTGATTATCATGTGAAAATGGAAAAGTGAACTAATTTCATAGAGGGATTCCAGTGATTGTGAAATTATTAGAAGTTCAAGGAAATATCAGGTCACATTACCAGTGTCATAAGTAAAATGATAATTACAAAAACATGTTCCCTATCAAAATTTTCATATAAAGAAGGTAACAATCATCAAAAAATCAGAGAGCCTTTAACAGTGACTGCTTGGTCTACTCTATGATACTGCAAATAAAGGTACAGACTGAGCATTCATTGGTAGTTGGTTCACTTGGCATGACCCCCAAAAGCAGGTAGGGCTGACAGCAAAAGCCTTAGATCAACTGGGAAACTGAATTTGAATCAGTGACCTAGAAGGGAAAGGTTCCATGTATCGTCATCCATCCTCAGAGTTCTAACAGCTGGGGAAATATCCTATGCTTTGAGGGCACATCACAATAGCTGATATTTAGAGAGGGCGTGGATTTCTCAAAATGTTTCACAGTCTTTGCAAACAGTTAACAAGATAATATCTAGACAGACATGGTGAAAAATCGGAGCAGAGACAACCGCACTGCTATAGCACTCCAATATTATATATTGGAATTAAAATCAAACAGAACAGAAAATAGAAAACTCAAGGAGCCCTACTGTCATTGTCCTAACTGCAAAAGCAGATACGGCCATGGGCAGGCAGTGTTAGCCGAGGTATTATGGGTAGGGAAAAATGAGGCCATGACACAACATCCTTCCACCACCTGGACCACTACAAATTCTTTATCAACCTATACCAGCCTGAACCTCCACTTTCTAGATCTAGTTCCATTGTCAGGTTACCCAAATCCTTATCGACATGATTTTATGTTCTTCAAGCTATGCATGGAACGGTTATCACTGCTACAACACTTAATAATTACATTTCTCATTTTTGTTTTACTTAAAAATTTAACAAATAATGCAAAGACATGAAGACAGGGAATTTGAGAGTTGTATGTGTATTTTATTGGGAGAAAAGATAACAAATAACTTTTTTTTTTTAAGAAATACTGGGATCAAGGAGAACTGAAGTGTGTAACTTTGTTCCAGTGCCCTTCGTGTAACCAGTGTCCTTGTGTCATGCCATGACTTGTCAGCATTTCTGCTTTGGGGTTAACACACCACCCCACACATTGACTGCAGGAGACATGGACACAGAAATATGAGATGACTCTAGAAAGGAGGAGGCATTCTGCTACAAGTCCCACCCCTAAAACGAACCTAGAAAGTAGAAAGGGGTGAGTGAACCCTATATTCATTAGCAATTATGAATAACCCTTCTTATTAAAGTATCTAAGTAGAGAACACTTCTTGCCGAAAAAGGTAAAGGCTAAAAACTTTCATGAGACAAAAAGAAAAAGGATATCTATGATTCTCCTGCAAAATCAGCTGAAATAAGTGTAATGGCTACAGTCAAGAAGTCTGTTTGAAGTCTCTTATAAGAAGTGAAACAACCCGCCATCACACTTCTACTCCATACACCTATTAACATAGGGCCCTACAAGCACCTTGCTGAAGCAGTGGTTGGCTACTCCATGCTAGAGCCGCTGCCAGATGCTGAATCACCACCACCAAGTCTCCAGCACCTGAGTTGTCTTTAGAGGGATTCCATTCCAGCAGGGCCCAAGCCCGAGCCTGTCTAGCTCATGAGAGTTGACAGGACCACAGCCTGGGGTGCTATGACTGTAGGCGATATGAATATTGCAGTGAAGTAAAACAGAAGTCAAGTTTATTAGAAAATGTCTAAAATGTTAAGTTGGATGCTGCATCAAACCCATTCCCCTTCATTAAAGGAAGGACTAGATTATGTCCAAAAATAAATAGATCGGTCCATCCAGTCCTTCTCCAAGTTCTCAAAGTAGAAAACATGGGGGTGAAATGGGAGGAAAAATAAATCAAAGGGATCTATTAACTCACCGGAGTAAACCACTGTTTACTGCAATTGCCTTTTATGAGGCTGCAGCCCAGCAACTCTCATTATGAATAATCCAGATTCATATCTTTCCATACCTTGGAATGAGACTTGCTAATTTTGAAGCCGGAGAAGAATCTGGTTAAAATCATGCTCAAAATTTTCTATGATTTCACTAGTAACACTGAACCTAGTTTCTGCACAAACAAATATGATGCTGTATTCTTTTTCTCTTATAAGTCACACACATTTGGGGCGCCCTAAGAGGTGATGAACACCTGTGAATGTTTTGCTTCATGAAAAACCTTCCTTCCTAAACCTGCATTTTGGGCAAAGAAGCAATAGTGAAAACCAGTTAAGAGACAACATTCCAGCAGAGATTAAAACAAACAAACAAACAAACAAACTTTTAAATAAAAAAAAAAATAAAAGAGAGAGAGAGAGAGATGGGAATAGGGGAAAGACCCAAATAAGACTAATAATCTAAAAGGTAGACCTAGTCACTCTTGGCCAAAGTTAGCCAACACAGAAAAAAAAAAAAAAAAAAGCCTATTGTTCTCCAACAACTTATACTTCTCAAAGCAGTTATTGCAAATAGCAAAAATTACATCTGTTTAACAGTTTGAGAAATGAGGACATCTGGAAACATAGAGACAAGTGTAGGGTAATAACTCCCTCTATTGAGGATACTAAAATTAAAACAGTGTATTGAATTGTTTACTAAGTGCCAGGCATTATGTCAGTTAGTTGTTCTAGACTTATTTTATTTCTAAGGGAAGCAGAGAAAGGGTTTATAAAACTGACTTAAAGTGGGAAAAACTAAAAGACTGCGAGGTTCTGTGACTTGCCCAAGGTCACAAGTCTAGCAGTGGTTAGCATGGAAAAGCAAAATCAACAAACATTGTCTCTTGAGAACTTGACACTCACGTTCTACCAAGGTCATTGATTAGACCAAAAAAACAGCCATGGTCCTGGCAAATGGATATGCGATCCCACCTAGCCAGAAATGCATGAATGAAAGTGGGTCCCTTTGCCTTCTGGATGAAGAGAAAAGCCCTGTCAGGGTTTCACACCTAACTTTATCTGCCTCTTCCCCCCAAAGACTTGTTTTTTTTTTCAACCAGATCTTCCCAGTCCCAGGGCTCTTGGAGCCATGGCCACATTTATATTTATGATCTTCATGTTCTCTGCCCATATCTATAAGGCAATTTTCTCCATTTAAATTCTGCCTTTCCTAGACAAATACTGCATGATCTCACATACATGGAATCTTTTTTAAAAAGCCGAACTCTTAGGAGCAGAGAGAAACCCGATTGTTGCCAAGGGCTGGGGAGAAGGGAAATGGGGAGATGGTTAAAAGGCAGAGGTTCGGTCCTGTCAAATGAATAAGTTTTGGAGATCTGATGTACAGCTGGTGACTCTACTTACTAATACTGTATTATATGCTTGAAATTTTCCAATAGGATACATCTTAAATCTTCTCATGACATACAAAAGGATAACTAGGTAGTGGTGATAGATAAGTTATTTAGCTTGATTGTGGTGATCTTTTCACAATGTATACATATGTAAAAAATCAAGTTGTATACCTTAAGCATATATAATTTCTATATGTCAAAGAGATTGTAATAAAGTTGTTAAAAATTAAAAATAAATTTTTAATTAAAAAAATAAATTCTACCTTTCCCTAAAAATTCTGTTCGCAATCCAAATCTTTTAAGCAGCAATGTTTTTAATGTCCCCCAACCCAAAGGACCAGTGCTGCTTCTGAATTACCGTAGCACTCTGGGTTCCTATGTGTTTGATGGCAAATCCCAAGCAGACACACAGGAAGGAGTTCATCCATCTTCTTTTGGGATACTGATGGTGTCACCAGCATCCCTTCTTATCCGTTCTTCAAACCTGAATAGGGACAAATCCCCTGTTCTTTGGTTCACCTGAGCCAAGGTTGAGATTCTTCAAAAAGAGTTTTTCATAAATCAAACAATGGAGATGCTGATCTAAGAAAACACGGATTTCTTCTTACAATTTAACTGAAGTACAGCTATAGCTCACGCACCTAAACACCCATGCCTATGCTATGCTTTCATTTAAGGTAGATCTGTTCCTCTCTGCCCACTTGGCATGGCTTTCAGGTCCAGTAGGATGCCTGGCCCCTATTTTTAAGCACCTATTGTGGATTCTCACACTCAGCTATAATTGTAAGCTTTTTGTTGGGGCTGGAGGGTGTTAAATAACTGTATTCATTTAAAAAAGTATTTTCTCTGAATGTCCCTCCCCTTTACTGAGACATACTTAACATGTTACAGTGTAACAGTTTTAGGTGTACAACATGATGATTATATACATACATACATAAGTACATACATATATACATACAATTACCATGATAATTTTAGTTAAAACCCATCAGCTCACATAGCTACATTTTTTTCCTTAGGACGAGAAGGAACTTTTAGGATCTATTCTCTTACCAATTTTCAAATATAAGATACAGTATTATTAATTTTAGTCACCATGCTGTATATTACATCCCCAGAACTTAATTTATCTTATAACTGGCAGTTTGTAACTTTTGACCACCTTCACCCATTTCCCCATCCCCCGCCTCTAGCAATGACCAGTCTGTTTCTGAGTTTGAGCATTTTGGATTTCACATATAAGTGAGCTCATACAGTATCTGTCTTTCTCTGTCTGACTTATTTCACTTAGCATAATGCCCTCAAGGTCCATCCATGTTGTCGCAAATGGCAGGATTTCATTTTTTTGTGAGTGGCTGAATAATATTCCATTATATATATGGACTGCCTCTTCTTTAGTCAATTGTCTATCAATGAACACTTAGGTGGTTTCTACGTCTTGGCTATCGTAAATAACACTACAGTGAACGTAAGGGTGTAGATATCTTTTGGGGATAGTGATTCAATTTCCTTTGGCTATACTCTCAGAAGTGAAATTGCTGGATCATATAATAGTTCCATTTTTAATTTTTTGAGGAACCTTCATACTGTTTTCCATCATGGTTGCTCCAATTTACATTCCCACCAACAGTGCATGAGGGTTCCCTTTTCTCTACATCTTTGCCAACACTTGTTTTCTCTTGCTTTTTGATAACAGCTGTGCTAACAGGTGTGAGGTGATATCGCATAGTGGTTTTGATTTGCATTTCCAAACAACAGTACTCTAAAACTGTTCTTCTGGTCCCTGGTCATTGGGGATGAGAAAGATATTAATAAAAGTTGAAAAATTTTGAGTGTTGATTGTCAGACAACTACTAAATCATAAATACACATTATGTTAACTAATTTTCACATTAGTTTTTTTGAGGTATTATTATACTCAGTCAATACATATGGAAAATAGGAGCAGAGAAGTTAAATAATAAGGATTCTGTGAGATACACAAAGAAAATCCTTAGCGTAGCACCTGGTCATGATAATTACTTACTAAATAAAACAGTTACTACAGTACATTGCCCCATACATAAGAAAATACATTTTGTGGGAAGCAAAGATTCCTGTTTGCCAGTGATCTCAAACTATTAGTGTAGTCTAAATAGGGACACTGAGAAAATCACCGCAGCCTCTGTCGAACGCAAAGGAATCTTTGTTCAATGTACAAAAAGCAAACAGGAATGGAGGGGTTATGTTACTTACCTGTATTCACATGGGTGACTTACAACTGTGAGTCCTGGCTTCTTCTTCTGACAAAGGCACTTGAGTAAATATGGCTCTTTCTGATCCTCACCAAACCCAAACCGATACCTTTCTTTGACTCAGAACAATACAGCAGAAACAGATGCCTACAGGCCAAACAGTAAGCTAGGAGGAGATGATGATATCGATGACGAATTCGCTGATGAAAAAGACAAAGATAGCTAACATTTACTGAATGCCAACTGCATACCTGCCTTGGTTCTAAATTATTTTATGCAAACAAAGTTTACATAACATGCCAAAGGTCACACGGTCTGGATTAGAATCCCTTCACTAGTACTTCAAGACTAACACAACCAAAAATGGCTACCGAACTGCAAATCCACGGATTTCTAATTTTTCCATTCACATAAAATCAGAACTACTTGCTTAACATGACAGACCTTAAAAGAAAAATTTAGAAACCATTAGAAGAATATATTTAATTTAATCCCAGTCATAATCAAAGGTAACTTTATAGTGAACTTTTTGAAGATTTTACCCTTTATGTAAATATAAACGCATGTATACATGTATCTGTGTGTATACACACACAAACACATACATACATATATACATATACATACACAGATACAGACTATCATAAAAGATAAACAGATTCAATTACTCTGGCCAAGGAATTAGAAATATTTTCTTTAAAAGGATATTAAGAACAAAACTGTGTTCATCAGACAGTTGTGTTCACAGAGTGACAATAATCTTTGGAACTTCCAGTAACCACAGTTTAGCATAAGGTAGAACTTGAGTCTCCGGGCATGAAGAAATAAGATTCTTTGGGAATTTGGGGGAATTACTGACCTTGCGAGAATCATAGCAATTTTAAAGAAACAGAAGTTTGCTCTAAAAAATATTAACATATTTCTACAAAAGTTAAGCACCCACCAGTCATTCTGCATGGATTTGAACCCCAGCTCTAATACTTGCTAGCTGTGAGACCTTGGACAACTTACTTAACCACTAAGTGCTTCAGTTTCTTCATCTGTAAGAATGGGAGGAAATAAAAGTTCCTATATCATAATTAATTCTTGTAAAATACCTACACTAGGGTCTGACATCCATTAAGGGCTTCTGTAGTGATTTTAGAAAGTACTTATAAATAATTACTGACTATGAAAGTAATAAGCTCATAGTAGAAGAAAGATGCATAAATGAACTAGGAAAATAAAAAATGAAGTATATAATATTATCACCTATATATGAGACATTGGTAGTATTTGGGAGCATGCTTAAGTAATTTTCTTAAGCAAAACTTGAATATTATTTATCGTTTTCTGAAAATTACTTTTAAAAATTAAAACATGTTGAACAGAGATTTTTCTAATCTAATTTCTATATTCAGGTTTGAATAAGCAAACAGTATTGAGAGCCGAACAACCTAAACACTACCACCCTTCTTCAGAGAGTTCTGGAAAAGCTTTCGAAGAGACTTAAAACTACTCATGACACATGACTAATTTTTTCACTGTGCTTTGTAACCATTGGAAGGAGGCCCAAGACACATCAGAACTAAAGGATCACATAGTAACATGTAGGGTTAACAGTATGTTTCAATTCTTTTTATTCCAAAGCATGCAACTACAGAGCAACTTCTGATTTACTTTGCACAGCCAATACCCAGCATGTTTCTTTGCAAAGAACCTGATTCTTGTGGAAGTGAAATTGTCAGCATCATAGAGTTAAAATGAAACAAACAAAACAAAACAAAACAAATCAAAATTTATAGCCTGTGCTCTATCTTAAAAAAATAAAACTGACTCCGAAGAGATTAAAATTAAGCATGGTTACTCTTCACTGGTTCCTCCCTCCCACCGCCATAAATACCACGCACTAGCTATATTTTCCAGTCCAGTTTCTTCATGGTAAAACACTTTCTCATGAGACTGTCTGTGGTTGGGGCTGAATATGTCACAGGAAAAACACTTCTCATGGCATCCAGATAAAACCCCTTCCAGGTCTAGCCTGACCATTAAGTACAGACACGCCCGGAAATTGTAAATTATTTTAACAGCAGGACATTTTCCCACCTCAAAAATGGGATAATCTTTGCAGCCTACCTATATCCCAAGGGTGTTCTGAGTATTAACAAGTTAGCATTAGTCAGGCACTTTGATTTCCACAGACAAAGGGCTCTGTGTCAGTACCAAGTATGATGATCCAACCTAACCTACCCGCCTTGTGGACAGTCACCTGAGATGACAACAGACGAGACAGAAAGGCTATGCTTCTTCCATTTTCCTCTCCAGAGCAAAGCCACATCCCAGTTACATATGTGCCAGGCAATACTGGTGGAAGCTGAGCTTTGAGCATCTGCTGCATTGTTCCCTTATATAGTCAATGAGGAAGGGATCCCTCTGTGTGCATATTTCCAATTCACATTCCAAAACAGTATAGGCAACAAAACAGATTTTTAGCTGTGATTTGTAGAGCTTGATATGACTGGGACAGGCACTGTGCTAGGATCATGCCTACCATTTTTTAAGGATGTATGTAAATCAGGATGTATAGAAAATCATGCTGTAGTAATTAAAAAATGTGGCCATATGCCAGTGCATGCCTATGTGTAAAGAATATCTATATAGTCATACAACCCCCATCTGAGAAACAAAACAAAAATAATAAAAATTTCACTTGCTTTTTAAAAATTCTACTTTTAATATAGATTCGAGCCTTTTTTCCTATATCTCTCGAGGACTTAATTGAGAAAATAAACATCCTGAAGATCATTACATACACTACATAATATTATGGACAGGAAGGTTTTCTTGAGGAACACAGACATTCACATTGATTGCATTACAGCACATGCTTGGCACCTTTAAAGAGAGGACCAAAAGTTGACTGCTAATAATATTATGCTGTGTACATACAGGAAAAATTCTGGTATATTTTCCTTTAATGAAGCTGATTCTGTATAGATATAAAGTCGGGATATAGCTTTCAAGAAAATGGTAAGAGTTACTACTAATTTGTTCAATGATGTCACTGTAACACACACACACACACACACACATGTGTGGGCACACACATACAAACACGCCATAAAAGAGCTACTGAAGTAGGCATAACTAACTAAGCAAAGCATCTAGAGAAGTCAAACTACTGAACAGCTAGCTAATCCTGGGAAATCCTGTATCATAAAACCATACACCACAACAGACCAATTCTCAGTTTAAAAAAAAAAAAAAAAAAAAAAGCCTGGAAATTTGAAGAAGGCAAAAGGACTTCTGAGTCTTAAGGGTTAACTCGCTTGCCTTTTAAAAAGTGGCACATATAGTTTCCTTTTATCATAAAACAATACATTTATTATTTTCAGTATATTTATTAAAGGACATGGCTTTCTGGGTGGAAAACAAAACAGAACTTGGTCACATGTTTATTTGCTTCGGCTACTCCCTTCCCCTTCTGATAAATAATCAAACATGTCATCCAGAAAAAACAAAACCAGTGAGCTGGGAAATTTGATGGTCATCAAATAGACTGAGATACCAAGAAAAGCGGCCCACTGTTCCCACACTGAGTTTGCGGCCCCCACACCTACACTAACATCTGAGTAAATACCTTCAGTCACTCTTTCCATTTTCCCTGCAATTACTCCTACTGTTACACAAATTGTCCTGAAGGCAGTTATAAACACAATTTTTTTTCTTACAAAGTAGAACAACTTCTGAACATTAAAAAAGCCAGCCGAGCAATACGTACACACATTTATTTAATTTATTTATTTAAATGTTTCTTCCATCAGAGGTTTGGACAACTACGGAGCACATTTCTTTCTCTATACTAATGGATGCTGTTTTAAACACTGAAATTTAAGGATATTTAGTCTGAGGACTCGCAAACAAGGTTCACTGTAATAACAAATCCCTTATGATCAAAAGAGCTAATTTTCCATTTCCTGTCTATTCCCTGGCCAGTATACAGTTTTTTAAAAAAATTAGCACCTGGCTTACCAATTATCCTGAGTTAGGGGTCAGGGCTGGGGGAATGGGTATGGAGGGACGGGAGAGAGGCAAGAGGGACAACAACATCAGACAGGAAAAGGTAGAACCCTTTTAAAAAAATGTCAAACCACATGTAAAAAACTCATTTCAACAGAAACGACCAAGAGAACAATCACATCACTCTTCGACACAGAGCGAAGCAGCAGCCCAGGTCCGAGGGCTTTCCCTGCCATCCTAATTATCCACAATGAGAATTTTGAAAAGAGCCTTCCGACATCAAAGTTAACAACCATCGCAGAAAGTGAAGCGGGCTTTCTCTTTCCCTTTGCAGCCCACCCCGTTTAAACAACAGTAATATGAATGAGATAATGACCGTGCTTGTTTCAGCAGTCTGACTTTTATTGGCATGAAATTGGTACAAATATCATCAAGGCCGATTCACAAATGATGACGGTGTCATGATGCAAACATCAGGGGACAATTCTGAAGCAGAATTACAAAGGCACCGTCCCTGCACTCTTATACTACTTACGATAACAGGAAGAAAAAGAAGGCAGCACAGAACAGTGTCACAAATAAGCAGAAAGAGGTTTCAATCTACAGGCGAGCCTATTAAAACTGTACTGACGACACACCGGGCTGCTTCCTTAGCTGATACTATCGGAAGACACATCTGAAAGCAAGAGTGAATTAACAAGGAGTTAGAAGAAACCGGCCCTCCCAAATCTCTAAAGAGAAAACCGCCTTTGATGGAGAGAGGAGGGAGGGGAGAAAACAGCAGTAAACAAGTTGGATCATTTTATTCTGCTCCTCAGAGAATGCCTGCGCAGGAGCAGAGCCCTAGTTAAAAAGTTGAACACAGCGAAAATGGTCCTTTTTTTTCTCTGGACACTTACAGAGAAAATGAAGAGTTTGACGGAGTGAGCGCGCACTGCCTGCCTTTGGATTTCCGTCTTCTTGCTGTAGAAGGGTTCTGGCTGTTTCTGTGAAGCGGGGGTTGCCGAGTGGTAAAAAAGATGTTTGAATAAACAGGAAGTGCTGTGCGCAGGCAGCACACTCGAGGAGAAAACACTCTGGAACAGTGCCCTTTGTAGGCAACCTCAGGGACGCTTGCCTCCACAGTAGCTGGCTGGGCTCTCACTAAATGACAAAGAAACCACAAGAATTCCTCAAGTAATTCTTCACTTTCAAAGTTGAAAGATCAGTTGGAGCTTGCAGGTAATTTTCAAAGTTGCAACCAGCACTTAAAGAAATCTACTAATGTTACACGTATCTAAATCACTCCAGGTTTGCAAGAAGCAACACAGCATTACAAGTGTGCCCTGGCTAGACTAAGCCCTAGCCAAAACAGCTCATTCACAGAGACGAATAGACACTGACAGGGTTTTGGGAAACCTGCTCTTGAGATATTTTTGTGGTAACATTTACATAGGCAGGATGCTTTAAAAAAAAAAAAAAGGAAAAAAATAAAATTCAGATTCTGCAGACTTTAGAGGATTTTGTCACAGATATTTGTACAGAACACGTTCCAGGGATATGCCCCTGATCCTGCTTCTGCTGCTTTTCCTCTACATTTTCCTTCTCTGCAATCGACCAAACTACCTGTTTATCTGGATGCCTTGCTTGCCTACTCAAACACTCCTTAACCCGCCCCAAACTAATTATCAAAGTCCTGTCTTCCGTCACCTGAGTAACTTGACAGATACTGTAAAGAAGAGTAAACTGCTGACGGCAGAGCAAGTCAGCTTGAAAAATAGGATGAAGAATTGAACAGCCATATTCAATAAAAAAGGAAAGGGGGGAGGGGTGAAGGGAGAAAAAAAATTCCTTCTGAAAATGTATTGCTGTTGTGGCAGTATTCCTCTGCCACGGAGGCAACTGATTTGTTATTTAACATGCAGTGCTGGACTGTCTGTCATCCAGGTGCTAATACTTGGCTAAAATAACTCATTGGGAACTGTCAGTGGGATGTTTACATGGGCCCCAATCTTTTCTTCATAGAAGGAAATTTTTTACTGGAATTCATCTTCTTTTGATCTCACATTCAAAGCAACGGCAGCTTGATAGACATTCAAGTCTGAAAGCAAATCCAGACGCTGCAGATAAACCGCCAGAATATGACAGGCAGAAGCATCTAAAGCTTATAAAAATGAAGAGAACAGCATGTCGCCTGAGTATTACAATAGCAGAAATCAAGAGACATATTAGGTGGAACTGATCAGCCACAAAAACAGTTCAAAAGGCAGATCACAGAAACAGAGGACTGGGCTAGGAGAAAAAAAATGGAAAAGATCTGGTTTACTGCCTCACCTCCCTTCTGAGCCCCACAGCGCTTCCATGCCTGCTGCCTCTTCACTTGCAGGAGGGGTGTACTGCCCAATTCAAATGTTCCTGTCTAACTCAGCTGGTCCACTTATAAATGCTGCACGTGATTTCTTAGCAATCCATTTCCACGGGGTAGGGGGAGAAAGGCAGACCCTTACCTTGTTCAGCGTCCAGCATGCTGCATTTTATCAGCATTCCTTGCATCTGTCATATAGTTTCAACAGGCACAGAGCCTGGGCGCCATGCGAGTGGGCGGTCGGAAAAACCATCTCTCAACAGAAGAGCTCTAAGTAGTTCGAGATGGGGCTAGACTAGAGCTCAAAGCAGCCCAGTTCCCTAAAATGGCTAGCTACCGAATGAACACAAATGCTCCCATGTCAGTCACACATAGATGTGTGCAGTCCTACAGATACAGAAATGATCAACACCTACTAGCTCTGAAGCCAACTAGGGCAAGAACTTTCTTAGAGGCCCACAGCTACTTCTTTTAAAAATAAGCCTCTTATTCTAATTAAAGTCAGTACATATAATGAAAAGGTAATTCTCTCAATATTTTAATTTTTATTTTTACTTAAGAGCCATTTGTTAAGAAACCCTGAATATGAACAGGCAGCATCAGGTTAAAGGGCAACAGAATTCCACATTATAATTTAGCCTGCGGTTACTGCTGATTGTGAAAGCCCTCTGGGACTACACAGCCAGATCTTCTTTTGCAGCACCCTTGATTTTAAAAATTAAACTTTTTTTTTTTTTTTTTTTTTTTGCACAAGAAGCCAAGAGTAAAATGTGGATTTAAAAATGTATCCAATTTAAAAAGCTGTAATCAGTTTAGGGTTTTTGCTTCATGCAAACAAGATCCCTGGGTAACTTAGTTACAAATATTAAAAAAAAAACAAACAAAACAAACAAACAAAACAAAAACCCTATTCAATTCTAAGACTTAAAAAAAAATTACCTCCTATCATGACTGTACAGATATCTGATGTGCTAAAGCTGATTATTTATCTTCGAACTGTAATTAGTAATAATGCGTGTTAAAGTGCCCACTATTCTCCAATATTAAAAACAGTTGATTTTAATACACCAAAAATCTCCTGACTAAATATTCCATGATGCTATCTATATTTGTTACATTTGCCCCAAAACAGGGGGGTTTACCATGTAAAAGCGAAATGCAAATTCCCTTATACGTTATAAAATATATTCTTCCATAAGGAATGCTGTTACTACCAGTCATGCAAGAGGCAGCAACACTCCCTTCCTCATGGCCATTACAGATCTTTTTTAAAAATTGTGCCATGTATAAAGACTTTTATTAGTATAATTAAATGACTGTTGGGTTTTTATATAAACAACTTCTGATATGTCATTTAAAAACCTCATAATAATATCTTTAAAGAGCTACCATTTTTAAAAGAGAAATTGTCTGCTCAGGGCCATGGAATAATAGCCATGCTCTAGGCCGTTTCCTCTCTCTCCCTTTCAGACTTCTCCTGGACTTGAATGTCACCATAGACCTTGAATCCTTGAATGTGAAATGGCTTCACGCTAATTGCTCTAATTGCTTGAAGATGTGCAGGCAGGTGAAACCTGATCCCCGTGGCCATTGTAGACCAAGAACAACACTGGAATGTTTACACAGTAGTTTGATTTTAATAGACAGAAGGGCTGAGTTTAAGACAGCAAAAACACAGCTAATAGGTGACCCCTTAATGTAGTCCTCTTTTAAAAAGAAAAAAAAAAAAGACACAACAAATACAATTTCATGTTCTAAAAGGCAGTGTCCTAAATGCCAAGGTTATTTGCTTGACTCTTGGAGTTGAGCACACGTTACGCTGCACCTGACATTTACACCCGAAACTCTACCCCGAATACATTTTATTTTTACCTTAAAACAAAAAGCACTTTATATGTCAGTCACCTTACAAACAGATTATGACTGTATGGTATTTCCAAGTAAAGTGCACTCATTTAAATTTTAAATTGAATATTTTTCACTCCTGTGAAACTCCCTGTCCCTTAAAGGAGAAGTCTGTATCTCCTTGTTTATTCCTTTGCTTCTTCTACCTGCACCCCTTCCTCCATTTATGGAATTCCTGACCCTTGTACATTTCCTGATTGCACTTAAAGTTGAGCCCAAACCCTCTAGTGTTGGTGCTTTAGACAAATGTTCATCCTTTCAGGCCCTTTTTTCTTTGTTACTGTGTGGGACTGTGGTCTGCTTCTCATCTAGAGGGGCTAAGGCAGCCAGGGGAGTGGCTGACATAGTTACTCAATGACAGTGGCCATTCTCCCTGGATATTTTAATGAATTGAGATGGATACAGAGGTTTGACAATGGCTCCCCAGAGCCCTCTCTTAACAAAGCACAAATGTTACTAATGTTGGACAGGAAATATACTACAGCAAGACCAAGATAAAAATGCCACAGCACCCACAAGGTGTCTTTAACAAAAGGAAACCCACAAAAGTTAGGAGTAGGCTTAGAAAGATGTTGAGACACACGCATGCACTTGTGCGCGTGCGCGCGCGCACACACACACACACACACATACACACATACCAAACATACATATACAAAGGATCTGAATGTGTAATATTTTATATATAGTCAAGGAAACACTGAAATGAAATAAGAATTAAACATTTACCACAAAAGGAAAAAATACCACAAAACAATGAAATTATTTTAAGGTTATGCTGGACAACTGAAAGCAACAGCTATACATTGTAGATGAGAAGAGAAGCAGGTAACATGCCATACAGCCAGCTCATTGCCAAATGCCTGCTCTGCTAAGAAATGCTCCATGTGAACTTCTGAGGGTGAAATACCAAATGCAGAAGAAAAGAGGCAACATGTTCTTTTTAAGCTTTGAAATATATTTAGTTATATAACCTAATAAATATAGGCGCTTCCATTGTCTGGACTCTGTCTCCACACACTGAAAGACAAAGTAATGGAAAAAAGATAACCGCATAGAAGATCTTTTCGAATCACGGCCACCTCACACATGTTTATAGACACTCATACCTTGTTCTAAAAGTTATGATCCCCTATTAAGTAACTCCCTACTCTGAAAAAGGAGGGGAGGGACAAGTATCCATTTATCCATTTAAAGATTAAGTATAAACTAGTTTAAGCCAATGAGAGAAAAAGTAAACAGGCCCCCACCCTAATCCCCTCCCCCCAAAAAAAGTTCCCCTTTGAAAGCTGTATGCAGTGAGTGCCTGGTACGAGGGCTGCCCTGTTCGTTGTAGGGGTCAGCAAAGCTATGCTAAACTGACAGGTTCAGTTTACAGCAGGCCAGAACTTTGTTTGGATATACTGGCCTTGCTCACCGCCAGCTTAACAACAGATGGCTAGAAAACTTTCATTATGCTGCATAGGACTGAACTGCAAACAATCCAGAAAACTGTGAAAAGTTTAACTCCCTCTAAACCAATATGCCAAACAAGGGCTTGCCCAGAGCCAGTGAGCCAGCTCAGGGCCAAGGGAACTGTGGAAGTGATGGTTAAAACAAAAGAGCACTTGCTAACTGCCCAAGTCCACAAAGAGAGCCATTCCAGACACAGGAACAGCAGTGACCCACCCAAGTCTTGATTTTAACTGTTCAAAGCCCAGACCATATAAGGAATTGTATTCACTGTGCCTTTTTCCTTATTTCCCAAATGTACTGTCGGACTTCCCTTCCCTAGGAAGAAAGAAAATCTTCATTCAGCCAATTCCCAAGCTCCCTTCCTGTCTTCCCTCCCTCTGGAAATTGGGAGGACAAGACCACAGTCTCGCTCTAACACCTAGATTTAAATGACTTATCCGAATCTGTATATAATATAAATATTTATTAAATCAATCCAATCACATGAACCCTAATATCTCCTAATGCTCCGAGACAGGATATAAATGTACCTTCAAAGGTTTAATTCAATTGGCAATCTGAGAGGTCTTATCACTAGAAATGTGTTATTTTCATATTATCCAAGAAATGAACAAATGTGTTTTCCACAAATGTATTTTAGAAACTACCCTTTCCTGTTATTGAAAGAAAATTGTGTTTATTACTCCTTTAGCATAGTGTAAACTCATAAACGTCAACAGAGAGTACAAGGAAAACTGTCAACTAAATATTGTTTCCTTCATGAGCTGTTCTTCCAAGTCAATTATGCCTTTCAACTTCTGGGGCATTGTATGATAAACTGGCAGTAAAAATCATTCACATTAATATACCATGGTGCCTTGCCTGCAAAAGGTAATTAAAGAAGTAAATGACTCATAAGAATAGACATATTAGCTGCAAAATGAAAGGCAACTGAGCTGCCACATAAAAATATGTACCATTAAGATACTGCATTTTCATATTCCTGTAATCAGCTTCAGTAGACTAATGCTTATTTAATCCAGTTCTATGCTAAGTCCATCAACAACTGTTTTTTGCTGTTTTCTCCTTGACTGAACATTATGAGAGCAGGTTTGGAATAAATACTGCAATGAGATTTTTGCATACTCAATTGAAGAACAGGTTTTTACATTTTAAAATCTATTTTTCTTTCTCCAAGAAATACAAAATAAAAACCAGAAAGATTACTGGTGGTGGTGGGGGGGGGGATACACACACACACACACACACACACACACACACAGCTAGACACATTTCTTTAAACGGCAGATCATCTCATGGAAATAATATTTGTTTCCATATTCACATTTTCTGACCCATCCCACTATCAACCCAGGGGAAAGGGTGCCTTGCCTCTACTTGCCAGATATCTGCTAAATCTTTATGAAGCACCCCGTTTTTTAATGTCTTCCATTAGCATTAGCAGGATAAAGACAAGTTATCCTTTGGCAGGGTTGGAAAGAGAAAGCAAGAAACAAGGAGTTGGCAGGTAGGGGAGCAGTTTGTCTTTCAAACTTGCCTTGTGGCCCCTCAGTTATTTCTCTTCCAGAGGGTTAGCCACCTGACTGGATAGAACCTTCTCAAAGAGAAGCAAACTGACCTTCAAATTAACTGCTCTACTTTCCATTCTCTGCCTTTCAAACTACCATTTTGCTTTCTTCTTCCTATTCTTTATTTCAGCATTTCCATGCCAGTCCAGCCACGCCACAAGAAAACAGCACCCATGTGGTCTGAGATTTTTCATTCAAGGGGTTAGTGTCCATGTCCTTGCTTCTGGAACCTCAAGCTCAACCAGTGAGATGAGTCCCACCGTTTGCACTATTATATTTCAGAGAATGTTCAGATGCATGAAGTTTTCTGGAGGTTGGAGAAATGCCCATTCTTGTGAAAATTAGGGCTCTTTGTTGATGACTGATGCGGGCCTACGGCTTTGCTGATTCAGTTTGGGAGTTTTAGCTTTCAAACTTGTTGCAAATCCTCTGATGTTCAATGCCAGGAGTGAAAATCGGCCTATGAAATATTAGGATATGTTTTCTATCATGTCTGCCAGTAATTCACTCATTTCAAACATCTAATGACTCTTAGACAAGGTCTGCTAATTTATCAAAAATGCAAGAGAGAATTCAGACCTGTTTTGTTGTTGTTGTTTCTAAGATCACGGTCTTTCAACAAAAGCAAAGTTCTAGATGTCTATACGAGTCAAATCTTCTCCCCTAACCTCCTTCTCTGAGTACAGAAATCTCTTTGGCTTTAAAAATGATGAGCAGACAGCTGGGCCCTCAAGGACAGTAGAGGGTGTGGACTGCGAGGACCCATCGTTGTTTATTTATCTTTTAACAGTTCTCAGAACTGCCCAGAGCCTCCCAGATTTAGGCTCGATCTTTCCTTGAAATGTATTATTGCCTCAACATTCGAACAGATACAACTTGGAACCACAATGAATAAGCTCTAGTCCTTTTTCTAATTAAGGAACAAAGGTTCCTGTGTGCACAGAATGGTGACGCTGTCTGGAGAACACACATGGAAAGAGAAGTGCATACTTCTAATTGCTTCAAAATGAGATTTCTAGTATTTAGGAACATAATGGGATCGAGAAATAAGAGCACTTCCAGCAGCCTTTACAAATAAAGCTTTACAAAATATTGTTAGCGGTTAATAATACATCATTATCAAAAATAGAAAGGTATGAATACCATGTATGTAACCTTTGTATTCATACGAATTAACCTATATGTATGAATACAATGATACATGAATTAGTTTTAAAAATACATTAAAAAAAAAATGAAAGGCCCTCCTCTGAAAAGAAAGGCAAGAAGGCAGCTCCTCTGAGCCTGATATTCCTCAGACCTTAGCAGATTAGGATTCAAACGTGTAATTAAGAAAGATAACCCCAGTTTTTATAGTAATTAGGGGCTGTGGGAAATAGGATACTATCTCTCAAAAGTGTTATAAATATACCACACTTCTAAATAACCTGCAATGCTTGGAAAGTATACTCACTACCAAGGGCAAAGCTGCTATGCAGCGAGGGAACAAGTAAATGACAGACTGGCGTTCAAGTCCATTAGCTGCTATGTGATAGGAGCACATTCACTAGCACGCGACCTGTGAAAAATCTTAGATCTCTTTAAATCTTTGAATTGGATTACTGCATTAATTCTTAAGAACTGCAATCCTTCAACCAAGTCAAATTACCCTCATTAACAGTGGAAAAACTGCCTCTGCAATAAGTTTTTAAAAAAGATATTTATTACCTATAATCACTTTCACATACTTCGCCTGGAAATATGATGAAGCTGATGCCAACAACTTTGAAAACAGCAGTATCCTGATTTCGCATATTAATTTGGGTTAAAGTAAAAATAAAAATGAAATCAGTTGCATGGTGTTTAAAAAATTTTTTCGCATGTATAGTGCATTTCCTTTTGTTAAATACAACCCTCTGATAAGAAGCAAATAGTCCCAGTTCGCAGGAGAGGAAACTGGGGCATTCACAGAAATACTGCACAAATGGTCCAAGCTCTTCTGGCTAATCAGGGGCAGAGCAGAGTCTACTTACTGGCCCTCCGTTCTGGGTTCACACTGCAGGAGTTAAATCAGAAGCACAGCACTCCAGTGAGACTGTAATGCAAAGCATGGGCTTCTCTGTATCACACTCATTGAATTAAAAGGCAGGCAAAATAAAGGAAAAAACAGGAATACAGTTTCGAGTGCAGAAATGACCCCCACAATGAATACGACGAAAGCAGCTTCGATTCTTCCAACACCACATTTGCTGTTATTGTTTAACCTGCCTTGAGAATTCATCCAATATGTCCTTTTTACAGTGATGCAAAAAAAAAAAAAAAAAAAAAGAAATGTAAATTGATCTACTCTGCCCTTGTTGCTCCCTAAAATGGTCTCATCGGAAATGTGATAATAGCTTGACAAATTTTGAGCAACTTTTGGTACTTTATGGGAAATGAGTGCCTCAAAGCCCTATGACTCTCCGTTCTCTGGCTCCAGGGATGTTACTGCTTTGCCTCTACTACTTCCCAGCACAAGCCAGGGCAGGAGAGTCCTCACCACAGAGAAGACGAGTAACTTGGGGAGCGGCTGCGCGAAGGCGAGTGAACCTGTGTTTATTGAAACAGACATTTTTATATCACGTATTAAGGAATGGGGAAAGGTGGCAGGTAGAAGTTGCTTTCTAGAACTTGATAGTAACCAAATACTTCTAAAGAGCTATAATAAAATGCTAACTGGAGTTCATTATAAAAACCCAGAGGGACTACAAGACTCTGAAGTGCCTTCTGAATCATCAGAGGGAAAAAAATATTGTTCTCAGGATAGTTGTATGTGAAGTGCATTTATTTCAATCTATAAGTTTGAAACTAGGTAGTCTTATTTAGTATATGATGAGAAAAATCAATTAAGTAGAATATCATCTCCAAAGATCCTATAATCTATTGTAACTTTTTTTCCCATAATTTCCAAAAAATCAGTGTTGTAAAGATGAGCATTTTAATTCCACGTGGTCAGATCTGCAGTTGTGATATAGTCTAATGATGATGAAAATAGCATTTATCAATCTCACTGTGTATCAAGGATTTGCATTCATTGCCCCTTTACCCTTCTGATAACCTTTCAAGGTGGGAATTATCATACCCATTTTACAGAGGTGGAAAACAAGGCTCAGGGAAGTTGACTAACTTGCCCAAGGTCAAGTAGCTTCTAAGTGGGTCTTTGACAGGTTGGGCGTGAAGGTGAAGCTTAGGGAAAATCCAGAGACAGGAACTGTTTAAAGAAGGACTAAGATGAAAGAGGCATCTGTCTTGGACCGTTAAAAATTTATAGGAAACCATGATCCAAACATCAGATGGTTTGTGATTTAGGGACTCATTACCCACCTCCTACCCAGTGGCACTGAATGTTTTGAAGGAAAATATGGCAATTGTTCCTCTTTGGTTCTACCATTTGTAGAGTCTTTTTTCTCTCTTTTTAAAAAGCTGCATGAATGTCAACTGGGTGTTTGCAAATAATAAATGCTTTAGTGATAGACCTCATGATTAACTTGGTTTACTACTCTAGCAAACTTTCAAAACAAATTTTAATTTTTCAAAAAAGTACCAGAACCATACTTTCTATTTCATGTCATTTGAACACATGATTTTTGATGCCCACTCTGTATGAAGCAGTCTAGGCACTGGGCCTATGAAGGCACTTCTTCCTAAGGCTTACAGTCTAATGAGAAATAGATAAGACACTGGTAACCCACAAATCCATAAATAGTCAGAGAGCTGCTACGAAGAAAGCCTTAATAAAAGAACAATTTCACATGCTTTTCATTTTTACTCTAGATAAGGCCATCAAAGAATTTGTCCATGAAGAGGTGATATTTAAGATGAGACCCAAAAGTAGAGAAGGAATCAAATAACCAAGGAGCAGAAAAAGTTCAAGGAGATGGACCACAGAGGCTGAAAAGAAATCACAGGTTTGAAACATGCTAAGAGAAAATATGAACTTAATGAATAGCTGGTGATACATCATCACATTGTTCAATACCATGTTTACCTCATTCTTTTTCAATTCCTGTAAAGATGTATGAAAACTCTAAGTATGCTGCTAAACAAATGGCCTAATAAATACAAAATGCACTGTGTTGGCAAAAACTCTAAAAAAAATTATGTAATTGCTACTGAAAAATAAATACCTTACAGTTGGCCCTTGTTTCTGTCTGTATTTACCTTTTTAACGCTGTAATGCATGGGGGCAGGCAGAATTCTAAAATGATCTCCCACATTCCTACTCCTTGTCCCAGATATCGATCCAACATTAATCAAGGTTTTGATGTAAGGATTTTACAGCTGTACTTAAGGTCCCAAATTAGCTGACCTTAGGAAAGGGAGAGAATCTGAATGGGCCTGGAAGAATCAGGTGGTGTTTATATTTTGGAGTTTACACTGGAGTTTATAGATCGGAGATGCAGAAGTCAGAGATTCAAAGTGCAAGAAAGATCTGATGTGCCATTACTGACATCAAGGTGGAGGAGGCCATGTGGCAATAAATATGGGCAGACTCTAGAAGCTGAAAGTGGCCCCATTCTGACAGCCAGCAAGGAAAGAAGGACCTCAGACCTACAACCACAACTGAATTCTACCAACAACCTGAATGATTTTAGAAGCAGATTACTGCCCAGGGACTCCAGAGAAGAATTCAGCCGCGGTAACCCTTCCAAGGCTCCGAACTTTCTGATACTCTGAGCAGAAAACCCAGCAGCTCTGCACCTGGACTTCTGACCCATAAAACTGTGAGCTAATAAATGGATGTTTTAAGCTGTTAAGTTTGTGGCAATTTGTCATGCAGCAACAGGAAGCTGATACATGTAGAAAAGAGATGAAATCATGTTGCCTACATCTAAAGTTTATGGAAGAATTTCTTTTAATGAATAAAAATTTAAATGAAGGGGAAGAGCAGAGGAAAGGAGGAGGACAAGGAAAGGGAAAGACTGAGCTAGCTGTGCTCTAGTCCCACATGGACCAGTGTGGTAGACCGGGCAGGCCACTCACGTTACATTCCTCGCCTATAAAGAGGAGGTGACAATAACAAGCAATGGTGATGGGTATCTTAAATGAAAACATAGGTGAAAACATTTTAAAAATTGTAAAACACAATCCAAATTCATTTTTATTTTTTGTGCTTCTTTCCTGAGCCATTTTGATTTTTGATTTTTAGCTTCCTTTTCTAATTATTCCAATTATCTATCCTAATACTGATCAAGACACAAATATAGAATCATCTTTGGCTAGAGAAAAGGCGGCACATCCCAAACCATTCTGGAGCTTTTTGGCAGTTCGCACAAAGGATGTGGAGACACCTGCCTGGGGAGAAGTGAAAAGAGGTCAGCTGGTGGCCCTGGTGAGGAAAATCATGTCTCCTAGCTTCCCTATACCATTTGTTCCATAGTTTGGAAGGTGGAGCCACATGGCCTGGGTTCAAATCCAAATTCCACTCTCAACTTTGATTTACCTGTAGTTTTCTCAAGTGCAAAGTGGAAATAATGATAGCACTATCTCCTAGGGTTGCTGTGAGAAGTAAGTGAATTACATATATAAAGTGCTTCTAAGACAGAGTCTGGCCTTTAGTAAGCACTATTTAATGCTGCTGCTGCCGCCACCACCACCACCATCGTCATCATCATTGCTATGGACTCTAGAATAAGAGTTCAATTTTTTTCAATATTTTTTTGGGGGGGGAAGTCTGTTCTTCCCCCACCCCACCCCCAAGGGAATTTGGAAGATGGGGCTCAATAAATACGTACAAATATACATATAATAAGGATTTTACCACTTATGCTTTTTCATGGTGCACTATAAAACCCACCTAATCTCTGAAGAAAAAGCAAGAAAATCCCTCCACAGTCATGATTTTGCCACATAATTTTACATTTGCCCAAAGGAAAGAAGACTATAAAGGTCTTTAAAACCATGATTTATTGCTTTTTAACAAGTAGTTTGAGGGAAGCCAGAATAGAGGATTCCCCTGCTGGAAGATCAAGGGGAGGTAAGGAATTTCAGCATGGGGCTCAGGGACAGGAGCGGCCAGGAAAAGGCGGCAAAGTAAAACAAAACGAAAGCTGACTCCAAGTCCAGTGCGTAGACCCCCTGTTGATCCTCACTGGGCTACTTACTGAACTCTTTGTGGACTATCTATCAGGGCTGGAAAGCGAGCAGTGAAATCAGCTCTCCCTGAACTCATGACTGAACAGGTAAGGCGACCAATAAACAGGCACCTGGAATAGGGCAGTAAGCACCATGATAGGGGCTTACAAGAGTCCAGTTTTGGGTGTGCAGAGGCAGCTAATCAAGAGCAGGTTCTAGTGTACCCACACCTGAGTGCTGAAGGATGCCCATCAGTTAGCCGGGTAAGGTGGATGCACAGAGAAGTGGACAGAGGTTCTAGGCAGAGAGATGAATGTGCCCACAGGTAGAAATATAAAAGTGACCATGGAGGGACCTGATAGGAGAGGCCAGAATGCCGAGAAGAAGCTGGAAGAATCACAAGAGACAGCTGGGCCTTGAAGATCAGGTGCAAAAGTTTGGGTTTAAGATTTTTGTTTGTTAAAAAATTTACCAAATGGACCTTTCGGGTGTGGGAAGCATATAGTACTATGAATTTTAATGCATGTATAAATTCAGAGAGTCTCCACCATGATCAAGATACAGAACAGATCCACCATCCCCAAAACTTCCTTATGTTACTATTGCTTACCAGTCATACCTTCCCCTCCATTCCTAACCACTGACTTAGTTTCTGTTACTGTTGTTTTGTCTTTTTGAGAATGCTATATACATGGAGTCATGTTATTACTCAACATATCTCTGAGATATTCTAAGCTGCGGGGTGTATTAATAGCCTGTCCCTTATTATTGCTGAATATTATTCTACTGTATGATTTTACATACCATAGTTTATCCATTCACCTACTGAAGGATATTTAAGTTTTTCCCCATCATGGGGCTACTATACATAAAACTTCTATGGACATTCATGTGTATGTAGCCTCTTCTTTAAGCATATGTCATCTTTTCCCTAGGATAAATACCCAGAGTGAGAACACTGGGTCACATGATAACTGTATATTTAACTTTTAAAGAAACTGACCAATTACTTTTGAGAGTAACTACACCATTTTGCCTTCCCATCAGCAATGCATGCAAATTCATTTATTCCACATCCTTGTCAGCACTTAGCATCACTAGTATTTTTAAATTCCAGCCATTTTCATAGGTATGTGATGGTACATTGTGGATTTCAGATTTTTTCTCAACAGTTATAATTTATGTCTCCTTAAACTTTTTGTGCTTTCTGTATATCTTTTTTTTTTTTTTTCTGGTGAAATTTCTGTTTAGGTCTTTTGCCCATTTTTAAATTAAAAAAAAATTTTCATTGTAGAGTTTGGGGGTTCTTCATATATTCTATATACAAAGTCCATGGTTGGAGAAGTGATTTTAAAGTATTTTCTCCTTGTCAGTACCTTGTCTTTAACCAGAGATTATATCTGCAACTTGGAAAGTTCTTTTACACTATGTTGGGGAGAAAAGATGGGAAGGATTTTGGGTGGGGGCAACTTACTCAAAAATGAAAAAAGTGGTCTCACAGCCACGGACATGCCCCATGTGTTCAGCACGTTGTAACAGAACGGGGTGTTCTCATGGCATGGCAGGAGCTTGTGCAATACAGTCCATGCAGGGTGATGCTTTTAATGCTGTGACTAATGATGCCACGTAAAGGTGATGTCTTCCCGTTCTCTGTTTTTAGTGCCGCTGAACCATCCCAGGTAATAAATCAAAGGAGCCAGGGTGGCTATTTGTATGGAGAGATAAGGGAAATTAATTTCAATGCCCAAACATGGACCTCCTTATATTAAAAAATGACTTAGCAATACTAGTCCTTTTCACGAGAATGTCTCGGAAAACCAACACTTAGAAAGCACACACACCGGGCCAATTCACTGTCTGTATTTTCAAGGAAAACATTGTTGTCTCCTGAGATTGGGAAGTCAAGGGGAAGAATCACTTATAAAGTGAAGAGGAGAAAAAATACTGATGGAACAAAATGTGTTCATGGACCTTCAAGAAAGGAGGATTATATTAATAAACTGCATGTAGTCACATTCTTTCAATCCTTAAAAAAAAAAAAAATTACTAAGCTTTGCAAACTACTCTAATTGTCCCATTTTCACCGAAACTCAGACATTTTTAGTTTAAAATGTATAAAAATACAAATACTCGGACTGTGAACAAGAGCATGTCTAACAATAGTGAGATTTCTAGGCAGAAACGTGGTTGGAACACAGAGTTAATGCTTTGCCTGAAATACTAAGGGGGAGACAAAATACAAGAAAAGCCCGGAGACTTCTCTGAGCTCCCCAGGGACCATGCCACCCCCCACCTTCCCACACCCCACACTGTGCTGGGAACAATGTAAAGCCATCCATCACCACTGAGCACTGCTCTGCTTGCTGGTGCCAAGAGAGCAAGGTTGCCACCTGTCCAGGTTTCCTTTGAACGGTGCCCCACACAAAGTCCCTCTCTGCTCCAGGTTCAAACTAGCATTTAACCTGGATGCCTAGATTGTTTGGCATTTCAGCAGCAGCAGTAGTAACACTCTAGCTCGAACTTAAAGGACTCTTATTTGAACCATGGATCTACTGACCAAATGCTGGGTCTGCTCCAAGCGGGCATATCTTTCCTACTTCTCTCTCTTGTTTCCTTTCTTGCCCCTAAAATCTCTTCTTTGCATAGCTGCCAGAAGCATCTTTTGAAAATGCACATCCTATCATGCCATTGCAAAGGCTTCCCACTGCACTCAGCAGGAGCATTTTCTAGTCTTATTCATCTCTGTATTCCATAGGGGCTAAATAAATGTGTTGGTTAAACAAACGAATGAATAAATGGCTGTGCTAAGGTAGTTTTTTTTTTCTTTCTTTTTTTTTTTTTTAGATCCTAGCCTTATCTGCATTTTAAAAACTATTTTAAAAAGGAAAAATAGAAATGTTCTTTTCATCTCAGAGGTAGGAATGCATTTCTGCGATATAATAATGAAAAGCATAGGAACTATGGAAAAATAACTGATAAATAAAACTATATTAAAACTGAATATGGCAGAAATAGTACAGCAAATTCAAAAGACCACTGAAAACACTAAGTAAATATCTGCATATCATTATCCTAGAAAAAAGGTCTAATTTTTATGGTACCTAAGAATCTTCTTGTAAATTGATAGGGAAATAAATAAATCCATTAGAAAATTAGGGAACCAGCATGATAGAAAACACAAATGTCTCCTAAATATTAAAACAAAAGTTGCTAATCTCACTGTTAAGGAAATCTTGTATCTATTTCACTTACTTGTTTTATATTTTTCTCCATTTATTTCTGAACCACATGTCCATGGATAAGCATAAAACCTTAAGCTCCAGAGAAAAACTGAAGTATACTCAGGCAAAATAATTTAGATGCATTATCTTCCTTCATTTGACATATGTTAATTGCTTAAGCAATCTCAGTTTCCTAATCTATTAAATGGGAATAGTCATAGCACTGACCTCATTTAGGTCAGTTTGGTGAGATTATACATAAAGTGTCAGATACAATTTAATCTAAGTTATCTTTATTATTATGTGAGGTATCAAACTACAACAACAGGAACTTTATTGCCAGTCTAGCAGGAAGGCAGGGAAGAGTAAAGGCCTGTAAGTGAAAGAAGGGGGTAGGTATATCGATGGTACAAGGAGTGATGAAGATAAATTGCTGAGAGTGTTCAAAAGGGAGGCAATATCATTTCCAGTTGAAGCAGTCAGAGATTTCCTGGAGGAAATGGTGTTTAAACCACACCTTGAAGGGTAGAGACAATTTGGATGTGCCTCAGACAATCTGCTTATATGGTTCAGCAATAATACTTAACCAACATTTCTTGGGCCAGGTTCTGTGTCAGGCACCGAAGACAACAGTGATAGAGAACAGAGACTGCCTCTGTTCAGAATAGGAAGAGTTTAAATGGAGAGTTACCTATCTGCACAGGCTATGGGAAGAAATGCAAGTTATGATGCCAATTCTTGGACTGATTGGATGTGAGAGGGTGTTCATGAATGCTTATTCTCTTATGCACTATAACTTAATAAGTATGTTGTATACTAAATTTAATAGCTTCTAGGTTTTTTGTTGTTTTGTTTTCATTTTAACATCTCCAAAATCAGGATGCCTCTTAAAAGAGATGAGATAATAATTATGGATTAGTTGACTTGGCAGTCATTTTTACTTTATTACTGGCATACAAAATAATGGTCTAAATGATTCAATGAAGCATAGTATATTCTTCTTTATATATCGGGTATTACATTTTTAAAAGATAATAAAAATGTTTCTAAACACTACTGTATGGCCTTTTATCAGTTGGATAAGCTGAATATCATTTTGTATGCTATTTAAAAATAAAAAAGACACACATGAAGTTCATACTCTGAGGTATAAGGGGTAAATTCATATACAAATTATGTCTCCATCTAATTCAGTTCATGCTGGAAAATCAAAAAGCATTACTGGGACTCTAATCTGGTGTGTGTGCGCGTGTTAAAAAAACCTTTAATTTGATCATTTTATTTTTAAAATCCTTATAATCATATTAGCAAATTTAATGTTTAAAGAGACATGAAAACAATTTATACATTAGAAATATTTCAAGAAATGGACAATTAAGTATTACATGACATGTCTACTCTATTGGCTTAAATATCTTTATTCTATATAAATATAACCTGTAGAGTGGCAATAATTTCAGATCTATAGTTTTTCTAGAATTACTTTCTATGCTTCCCACCAGATATAGTCACAAACATTTTCTAATTGTTTTCTTCCAAATATACAGTCAATGCATGTTCTCATCCCCCCTCCCCCACATTTATTTTTTTCTGGTGAGAAGAGGAAATGCAATCAGATTGGAAATCATTTACTCACAAAAGCAATCATTAGCATTTACTGAAATCATTATCAACATCCATAACAATGGAAATGACTTAGTCTTCAACCAACCCAGGTATCCCAATCATCTTGATACATGATCTAATTAAAGGATAATTTGGTTCCAGATAGCCGGCAGTGTCATCTATTCTTAAGTGTTAACTTGAACAGTGTAATAACAGAAAATGGTTTTGCCAAAGCCATGGCAAGTGCCCGAATCAGACTCTTCTTCCTCCCTTATTCCTCTTCCCACCCAGATTTCCAAAGGAAAGCTACGGATGGCTCTGGTGTGAGATAAGGGTGAAATCAACAAGTATAGAGAAGATGCTATTCACATAGAGTGGGATAGCCTGACAGTAGCAATGTTTGCATCTCTATTTTCTTTTTAAGAGCAATTATGATTTAATATGGTAAAATTATAACATTAAACCTCCTCGACTGGAATAAATTATCCTTCTGATATGCATTTAGAAAGGCAGTTCATATTCTATCCCTAAAATATATCTATTACATTTTTGTGTCTACCCGCCACTTCTCTTTTTACCATGATACTTGAGATAAGTTTCAGACAGTCTGGCAGGAGGAAAAAAAATAAAACCACCCTGAAACTTGATACTTATCTTACTCATAGAGACCTTTTTGATCTTTCTGAGTGAAAATTAATCCTTAACTATAAGTACATTTTCCAACTTCTCAAAGCACAAATTTCTAAAATCTTTTTACAATCTCTATAAGAACCATTACTTATTATTATTATTACAGTTTCCCCTCTTTGTTAAAGAAGCACTATAATTTATATTAATGAGTTAAGTTTATACTCAAATAAGGAACTGTCACATGCTTATTTTCCAGTTATGAATCTTTACCACAAGCAGATTAGAAGTATCATTTGTTGTAATATAGTTTTCTTCTAGCTCACCACTGAGAATTTGACATGGTGGTGGTGTTGATTCTGACATGACCTTTTTCCTCCTTTTGTATTCTACAGGATATTGGCCCTCGGAAGTTCGTTTCACTGCTTCCATCTTTTCAAATTCACTTTTGGGAGTTACTCTGGATTCTTAAAAGGCAGGCATGATGGGAGTCAGGAGTGAGCTCTGAGTTTTTAAATTATTAACAAGTTCCCGCTGTTTACCTTGCTGGCTAAGAGCACAGAGTTTGGCACATACCAGATGTGGGTTCAAATTCCTGTTCAGCCACTTGTTACTGTCCCATTGGGCAAGTTATTTAACTCATTTGAGTTTCAATCTCTTCAACTGTCAAATGGAAATACTACTACCCAGGGTGCACAGTTGCTTGGAGTATTAAGTAACATCCACACGAGGTACACGGCATGAGTGGATGTTGTTAGTGCTATATTTTATCAACTTTCTTTTGTCAAGACCCAGACTTCATCCAATCCATAGAAATTAAATTGGCAGCCACTAGTAAATGTGTTGGGATTCAAAATATCATAGGAAGGCTGCCTAGGTCAAAGTGGGAACAAGACTAGGTGAGGGGAGGACTTGTGAGTGTAGGGAAAAGGGACATGGAGATTTTAAATTATGCTCACCTCTATCTGCCCACCCAAAGACCCAAAGACCCAAAGACTTATTATACCAAGGGGTTTTAAAATCCACCACTTGGGAAGAAGACGTAAAGGAAAATTTTAAGGGCAAGGGACATGATAATTGCTGCAATGGAGAGAAAGACACAGGTGTAAAGTCCAGTAATTTGGCAAAATGAAATTTTTTCAGTTTATTTCCAATAGGGGACACTTGTTCGTAAAGTCTTTTTTTTTTCTTTTTAATAAAGAGCTAATGAAATAGACTTACTTACTTTTTGGTCATACTTTGCACAGAAAAGTAGCCAAAAGAATTATGACATTTAGACTTACTAGGCATCTTAGATAGCTTGCTATTCCCAGGACCTACCTTTTTACACTGGCCTCTTTTACAGAGAAAAAATCTGAGGTCTATAGAAATGGGTGATGGCCTAGGTAGAGAATTACCGGCAAAACTGGTCCTAGAGTAAGGTCCCAGAACTCCCCGGGGTATTTTACTTTCTACTACATCACTCTGGCTCTCTTTACACAGGTTAGCATTTTTCTTCACAACAAATCATGCATCTTCCACAGCTTTGGTCCACTGTGTGACCCTAACAATGCGAACTCACCCAAATGCTACCTCAAAGTCACATGCTTCCAGCCACCACATGGAGGCAAATTAACTTTATACTTCTGTTTCTATTTTCCTGTGTCCTTCAAACATGAGACACTAAACATGCAAACAGGTGGTCTTTCTCAAGCACTCAGCATATGTCAAACTCTGCTTAATGCTGATTATTTCATTTGTCAGCACAAAATGCTAGGAAGTATCATATCTGCAGTTAACAGACAGAGAAACTGAGGCGCAAAGAGGCTTAACAATCTCTTCATGATCCACGCCTAGAAAATGGCAAAGACCAGTTCTGAACATAGGGCTGCAGAGCCCAGGTGCTACTATCTATTGCTTCTCTGCCATGTCTCATTCTACCCACTCCTTGTACCACAGAAATCTCAGAGTTTATTTAGTTCTGTCTCCTGCTCTCTTTGCCTCTCGGATGCTGACGAACAAGCATTAATAATGATGTCTGTGCCAAACAGAATGCTAACATGACCACTGTGACCCATATCCTTACACTGCGGCCTCCTATGAGTACAAACAAGATGTGTCAGTATGATGGAATATCAAACCCTTGTTTATATTATATGGTACAAATGATTCTGCAGATGTAATTAAAGTCCCTAATCAGTTGACTATGAGTTAATCAAAGGAGAGATATTTTTTTCCCTTGGTGGACCTGGTCTAATCAGGTGAACTCCTTAAAAGAAGGACTGGGGCTCTCCTTGATGACAGAGAGCCCTTTCACTTGGCCTTGAAAAAACAAAATGCTGTGTTGTGGAGAAGACCGCAGGCAGGGAACAATGGTCGGCCTCTAGGAGCTCAGGGCCTTAGTTCTATAATCATATTGACCTGAATTCTATGAATTCTGGGTATTGACCTGAATTCTATGAATTCTGGAAGCTGGCAAACTTAGAAGAGGACATCGAGCCTCGGATGAGATCAAAGCTTACTGCCACCTTCAATATAGACTTGTAAGATTCTGAGTAAAGGACTTAGTCAAGGCAGGTCTGGACTCCATGGAAACTGAGATGATAAATGTCTGTTATTTTAAGCCATTAAGTTCATAATATTTTGTTATACAGCAGTAGAAAACTAAAACACACACACACACACACACACACACACACACACACACAGGGTATATGATCAGGTCCCGTAAGAAGCGGGCTGAGCAATGCCTGACACTGCTTTGTTGAAGAAGCCTGAGTGTATAGCAGGGAACAATGATGGCTCTAACACAGAGATCTACTTCTATACCCCAGCTCTGGAACTTCCAATATCTATGGTCTTGAGGAGATAACTTTAATTCTGTGAGCCTGCTTCCTCAACTGAAAAATGGGTAAGATACTAGTACTTAACTTCACACAGTTGTCACAGATATTAAATGAGTTAACACACAGAAAATATTTAACCAAGTGCCTGGCATATTATTCATAGTGATACATATTAGCTTTTGCTATTATTCAATATACATTCCTGTTCATGGGGCCTCAGTTTACCTATCTGCAGAAGAAGGGTGGAGTGGAAGAGCTCTAAGCTTCCTTCCTGTTCTGAGGTACTTAGAGAATCCTTGCCTAACAACTGGGCGTCGGTGGCAAGCTTTCCCTCCTTTTCCTTTCCCCGCCCATGCATCCAGCAGGAACTCCCAAGTAACCACTTTCCAAGCCCCACACTGGTCCACCTAAACCAGAATGCTGAACTTTGTGACTGAGTGTTTACGAGAGTTGTCACTATTCAGATAAGCACATCCGGGTTTCTGTTTAATAACCAGTTAAAGGCACAGAGGTGTGCCTAGCAATTGTGGTGCGTTTGCTGACAGCGCCTCACACATCCGTGTACCCTAACCCACCCAGCTCCTTTAGGCAGTTCCAGACCAGAGCTCAGACAACTGGTGGGATGGGGGGAAGCTAAAAGAGAGCCATCACTGCAGTTTTATTTCAGTTCTTATCAATCCAAACCTTTATCTTGAATTAGGTAATCTCCAGGAATTTTTCCAAATATGCAGACATTTCCTCCTAATGATTCCAGTTCATGCACCATACATATGAGCACATTTTAACTTTCTGAAGGAGCTGAAGACTCTGAACTTTGATCACAGGCTACCCCCACCACCGTCCCCACCCCACCTAGGTATGAGTATCTTACTTGAAAAGAAAATACATCAATGCTTCCTAATCCTCTTGGTTAAACATGAAGCAACAATGAAAGATACACATTAGGGAATGACCTGGTTGTGTCTGCTGGGCTGAAGGTGTGTCATGTTAAGGTAAAGAGGATTCCAGTATAACAGAAGTAAAACCGCTCAAAGCTCAACTCTAATCAAAGGTAATTATTTTAAGAGACAATCATACATGATGAGAGAACATATCCACATCACAAGTCAGATAATTTAACAGAATGAATGACACTAATTTTAAAATATTATATTCTTTGCTTTCTAAAGGTATGTTTTCAGAAGCGCTGCAATAAACATTAATAAATAACATTTATAGAGACTCTACTATACACATACGTGATAAAACATCATTGACACTGTAGTGACCACACAACTGTGATAAGGCCCTCGAAATGCATTTCCCCCCATATAATTCTATCTTGGAATTGCTCAAGCCTGATTCAGATTGTAATAGGCCTGGGAAACAATGTGTTCTTTGGGGAAAGCTCTAAATCCAGGATGTATTTAAGCCCACTGTACAAACTAGTAAAAACACAATAATGGAAAATATTTTAGATATATGCTATAAAATCACAATACGTGTCCATGAAAAGCAAATCTCCTAGGAGCATGTATTTGCTGTTGGCTCTTTTATTCTGTCCTCTCTTCACTGGTGGACAATATTGGGAAGAGACAAAGAATGTGGCTCTAGAGTTAGACCACATGGGCTCAATGCCTGGTTGACCACTTACTAACTGTGTGACATTGGGCAAGTCAGCTCAACTCGCTGTGCCTTAGTGCTTCATCTATTCAATGGAGACAACAGTAGGTATTTCCTTCTGAGGTTGTTCTGAGGATCAAATGAGACAATTCCTTGAAAGCACACTGCCTGGCAGGTAGCTCTCAGGGAACACTAGCTATTGCAATTCCATTACTAGGAGCTGGCAGATGTATTTGCAACAGGCGCCACGGGGTGGGTTTTTGTTTGTTTGCTTCTGTTTTTATGTTTGCAATAAAATTTCAAAATTGAGATTTTTAAATTTGTTAACCTGGAGAAAATACAATTATTCAAAGTAACAAAATGTTTGCTAACACTACTATAACATTACTTCATTATCCCACACCTAACCGCAGTCAGTTCAGGGTACAATTACTCTTTTTAAATGAGTGAGGAACCTGAGGCCACAAATAGAGGGTCTGGATTAAAACTCATTTTGTCTCAGTCCCAAGTCCGTATCTTTATCATGATGTGTATTCTTAAAGGTAACCCACAGTACACACAGGAAATATACCTGGAAAATACATATAAATTAAGCAGTGCTTGGGTTCAGTTTGAAGTGTAATCTTACACTGAAACTTCTGATATAGGGCTCTCCAAGAGAAATATATTGCAGGCCTCATGTGTAACTTCAAGTTATCTAGTAGTCGAACTATAAAAAGTACAACGAAATGGGTAAGTTGATATTAAATATATTTTATGTAAATCATATTTCTAAAACACTTCAACATGAAATCAACCTAAAATTATCAATGAGTTATTTTGCATTCTTAAAATACCAGGCCTACTAAGTCTTTAAAACCTGGTGTTCGTTTTCCACTAACAGCACATCTCCATTCAGATGAGCCATATTTCAAGTGCCCAACAAGGGCACTGGGGGCTCCCAAGCTGAGCAAGTGCAGGTGCTGAATGATACTGAAGGAAATAATTTGTGCCACCTGACAACTACATTTAAGTTTTTACCTTGCAGACTTGGGATTTAGGGACGACTCCAGCCATTTGCCTTTACTCCCTCAGCCATAATCTGACATCCACGTTCTTAATTGCAAAGACTCAATGATATTCTCACCTCTAGTGCAGAACATTCAGGCCTTGCTTAAGGTGGTTGGCACAGTGTTCACAACTCCACACACACATTCTTTCTTGATATTATGGAAATGCCACATTTGAAACACAAGTAGAAGAGATAAGACAGCCCTGCAGCACAGGTAACCATGAAGCAAATGGATGATTCTTTCCCCTGAGCTTGGAGGCAGTTGACAAAAACAATACCATATTTGCTAAGTAAAAACAGGTTGGCCATGAGCTTCTTTGGTGAGGTGAGGCTTACCTGGGGTCCTCACTGACTCACTGGTTGACAGCAATCTCACCTGCAGGGGAGACACAGGCCAGAGATGAACATGTAACTGCAAGAGGAATCAGGAGGACTGCTGAACAAATAAGGACAGCAAAACATCCCAAGGAAAAAGGGAGCAGCTCCTGGAAGGAAGAAAAGTTTTCAAGAGAAGGCTGAATGAATCACTTGGGGATCCTGTTACTAAAGGCAGAGGAAGCGAGGAATAGGTCTGCTTCTTTCGCCTTCCCTACTTCTTTCTTTCCCTCTTTCCTTATCACATCCTATTCTTCCTTTATTCACTCAGCACCTACTCGGCATCTAGTACCACGCAGGCACAGAGAGGTGAAAACACTGTTGCCAGCCTCAGAGGCCTCAGGGTGGACATCTCTACCATCTACCACCACCCAGTGGAGTTTGTGCTACGATGAAGGTGTGCACCAAGCACAAGGAAAAGACTTTCAGAAACGAGAGAACCAAACTGAACCTGGAGAAAAAGAACATGGAAAAGAGGGTGGGAAGCAAGGAAGAATATTTCAGGAAATGAGTGTGCAAAGGCACAGAATATTTGGAGAGCTGCTGGGAATTTGGTCTTCGCGTGGTGGAGGAGAAAATGCAAGATAAGCTCTTATGTAATGAGCAGAGGCTAAAGCATAACTGGTAGTTTCATACCATTCAAAAAAAAAAAATTAGTGCCTAAAGGCTAATTTAACATCCAGAATTTATGAAGTAGGCAAAAGGGAAGGTTGAGTCTGTATGATTCCGACATGCTTCTCTATACAGCAAGACCAATTAGAACTGGGGGTGGGGGTGGGGGGTTGGCTGTTCAGGTCAGCACATCTGGGCAACGACTGGCCTTGTTTGCCACACTGGGCCAGGAAGTTGTACTGGCCAATCAAGACTGAAAAACAGAGGAACAAGTAGATGTCTTGACTGTGAGAGGACAAGGTTTAAGGTATAGGAAAAAAAAGAAAAAGACTACCTAGATTGGGTGGTACAGAAACAGCATAAAAGAGCAGGCGAGCACACACCTCTGGTATAGAGGAACAGAGTAGATGACGCCATTTTTGGTGAATTAAACAAAGTGGCTTAAGCTCTGGATCTAACCTTGTTGTAGACCACCCAGCAGAAAGTTAGAAAACTGACAAAGTATGGCTAGTTTGGAGTATTGGGAAGTATAGTTGAGAAGGCTGGGAGACGGCAGGGATAGGAAACAGACCTAACGTGGAAAGGACTTCATTCTAAATGCCCCCAAATTCTGAGTGTCTTTTAAAAAAAAGTACTGTGTGCCCAGAAACAAAATAATACCAAGATATTGAAAAGATAAGGTGGCATGAAACAGTTCATCCCTGTCCTTAAATAGATGGCTCTTAAGTGCAAAGAGAAATGCCACCCACTCACCTGCACCCCAAAAGGGTAGAAATTAAGTTGAATCACTGGCCCTGAATATAGTAGTTACAGGGCAGAGTTGAGGAAACTGATGGAACTTTTAAGCACATCCTTTAAGCTATTCATTAAATAGAAGAGGAAATGGATGCCAACAATATTAAGGGTATTGCCCAATGTCACGCAGTAAACCAGTGGCATTACTAAAACAAGAATATAAATCTTCTACTTTGAAGTCGTTCCTTCATTTCTGCCTTCCATCCAGAGATCATTCCTAACTACACATGCTAGTGATGCAAAGGCGGAGGGTTCCCTGGGCTGTTCCCTCTGAGACAGTCACGCTAAGGTGTGGGCAAACAGCACAGACAGCAGATGCTGAGGCAAGGGTGAGAAGGGACCCTGAGGCCTAAGTGAGCTTAAGAATCAACAAATGTGCCCCTTTCACTGACCCCACATACTCCAAGCCATGGCTATTCATATACGTTATAGCCAATGGAGAAATAGTCTTTACATAAAATGATATCATAAAAATAATAGAAGAAAAAAAAAAAACCTCATAGATACAGAGAACAGATTGGTGATTGCAGGAGGTAGTGGGTGGGTGTGGGCAAAATGTGTGAAGGGGGTAAAAAGGTACATAAAAATTAGTATATAAAATAAGTTGTAAAATAAATAAGTCCTGGGGATGCAATGTAGAGTATGGTGACTATAGTTATTCATACTGTATTGTCTATTTGAAAGTTGCTAAGAAAGTAAGTAGATCTTAAAAGTTCTCATCATGAGAAAAAAATTTTGTAGCTATGTGTGGTAACGGACGTTAAATAAATTTACTGTGGTGATTATTTTGCGATATGTACAAATATCAAATCGTTATGTTGTACACATGAACCTAATTTAATGTTATGTCAATCATATCTCAATAATTTAAATGAAGAGAATCAAATCTAAAGAGGACTCCTGAACTAAAATACAGATAAACAGAGGATTGAAAATTAAAGTCATTTGACTTCCTAATTTCTCTTTCAGCCTGCAGACCACACTCCCAAAAAAATGTAAGTAATTGTCACAAATCCAAATATGTTAAGTTGGGAAAGGTTAGCCTGACTGTGATAACAAATTGTTGAGAAGAGTACTTAAAAGTTAAAAGAAAAAGTCTACTGGATGCATCAAAATTATCAGCAGAAACTTGGAGCAATGTATAAAAAGGATCTCCTTTTTGATTCCATGTTTTCAGAGAGCTGTAAGAGGTTGGAGAGAATCCAGAGAAGGGCAAGTCAAATGATTAAGAGGATGGAAAATGGAACCTCTGAGGAAAGGTTAAAAGGGTTATGATGGTTCAGCCTGAAAAAGAGAAGGCTAAGGGTGGCTTAATAACTGCCTTCAAGTATATGATGGGTTATTACAAGGAGACGCCAACAAGTTATCTTCTACAACCAGAGAGGGCAGAGGAAATTGTCTTAAATTGCAGCAGGAGAAAAAGAGAGCGAGCAAGTGAATTCGCTGAGACACAGGAGTGCGTTCTGGACCAGACCTGACTACATCAAGGGACGCTGCAGAATTTCTTTCCTTGGAGAGCTTTTTACACAAACCACCCATTCTCCTTGATTACAAATAGCCCTTATTAGGTACAGTGAGGTGGACTGGAGAACAAGTAACCTAAGTACTCCTTTCTATATTTCGACTTTTGGTTCATAAATGTGGTAAGGTTTTACTAATACTTCATTTCCTACCCTGTGTATGGGGGTGGGGGTAATAAAATCAAGCTCTAGCAAGATATACAGAATGGGTTTATCGATGGTATTTTATAATGGAATAAAATGCATGTTACTTTTCTGCCGATTTTTTAAATGACTATAAACATAAGCAAGAGAAAAGAAGCCCTGATTAACATAATTATGTGTAGAAGGGAAATTAGCCCAAATATAAGATGCCCTCAGGTCCTAATTCTGCTAAATTACAGATTGAGTATAGAACTGCAGTGCACACATCCTAAACTGAAGCTGAACTTCAGGATTCTCTTTACTTCCTACATGGAGGGGCATTTATGGCAGAAGCCTCGAGAACCAATACAAACTCAACTTCACAATATCTTTACTACGTCCCCAATCATCCAAATGGCCGAAAGTGGCTTCATTCCCACGACACTGCACTGTGCTTGCTGGTTTTCAATTGACACTGCCATGTATGCATTTCCCCCCGGCCAAGTTAAGCTTTTTGGGGTTTTGCAAAAAACTGCAACTCTACAGCAGGCTGTTGGTTGGTTGCTGTTTGGGCTGTGATCAAAAGTAAGGAATGATTTGCACTCCTAGAGAAAAGTGAGCTCAGGACTGGCTCTAGGCAGAGGGAGGATTCCTAAAGCCAAGTAAAATTTAAGATGAGAAGAGGTCAGAAAATAGGGAAATATGTGGCTACTGGGCCATTTGTATCTGTGGTTCTGAAAAGTAATCCTGAAGAGTAGATTCTGATAATCTCGTAGAAATTAAGCACGAAACCTTTGTTGGCATTAAGTGAAAATACGTATTTCCACTTCAATTCCATAAAATTCTAGAACAGTACTGCTCTAAATGGCAGCCACGAGCCACAAGTGGTTGTTTAAATTTAAATTAATTATGATTAAATAAAATTTAAAAACATAGTTCCACAGTTCTACTAACCACATTTCAAGTGCTCAAGAACCACACTGCTTAGAGACTACTGCAGGAGACAGCACAGATAAATTAACATTTTCACAACACAAAATATTCTATTGGGAAGCTCTGTTCTAGAATACTAAAAAGCTGAAAGACTTGAGAAGTCAGCCGAATAATTTTGCAGATGCTGAAACGAAGGCCCACATATAAAATGTTACTTGCTCAGTTAACTGTCATTTCTCACCTCAACCTCCACGCCAGTGCAGCTTGAACTACAGAGATTTAAGAGAGGTTATATATATGTCACTGAGTCATGAGGGCCTTGGGAAAGATGAGAGGGGTAGATGACTAAACTTATGAAATTCTGGCAGGTTCAAAAAGGAGGGTGAAAAGGTAGTCCAGGTGGACGATGTAGCATAAGCAAAGGGAAACACTAATCCTTTTTGTGGGCTTATAAGTCAAATTTGGCTGGTATTTTAGAAAGGCCTAAAAAAAAAATGTAAAATAAGATATAAGGGGATATTGAGGCTTGATTTTCAAGGTTTCTGTTCCCGTTAGCTAGCTATTGCTTTCTAACAAACCACCCAAAAACTCAGGAGGCTTCAAATGATTTTTTTTTTTCCTAAAATTCTAGGGGTTAGCTGTGCTCAGCTGGTGGTTCTTCAGCTGAGGGCCACTTATACAATTGCTTGCAGCTGGGAGCTTGTCTGTCCCTCCAAAATGTGGATATCTCCGTTCTTTTCCATGTGTGTGTGCGTGCTTGCGTGTGTATGTGTGTGTGTGTCTCTTATGTGACCTCTCACCAGCCACGGTCTCACCTGGGCTTCGCTACATGACAAGTGTGTTCCAAGAGAACTAAGTAAAAAGCTGTTAAGCCTGAAACTAGCACAGCGTCACTTCCGCTGCACTGTATTGCCTAGAGCAAGTGAAAGGGGCTGTCCAGTAAATGTGCGAGGGGACTTAAATATCTATCTCCTGATGAAAGATGTGGCCATTTTTAGTCATTGCATTCCCCACATACTGAGCTAAGGAATTTACACTCAATTTAGTAAAACTGAGGATAGCAAAGAATAAAGTGATCAGAGTTTTGCTTAAGAGAGAAAAAACAAGTTTTGATGAGTGGAATGCGCAAGAGTGGCAGCAACAGAGGTTGGTTAGGTTGTGATCATTTTAGTAAGACTTAACTATTGAGTCAGATCTCATTGAAGGAAATGAGGAGGTTGCAAGAACTACTTCATTGATAAATGTCTAGTTGCGAGCACCTGTAACTGAAGGCACTGGTGGGAAACTGAGTCAACATTTCAGGTTAGAGTAACCAAAAAAATGATGCATTACTTAGCCAGATGGGAGAAGCTTGCTAAATAAAAATAAGTTTCAGTTCTTGACAAACTTACAGAAATCCCTACCTACATTTATGTTCAGATTCAAAAAGAATAATGACAGCAACAGGCCCATCCATGTAGATGCCAAACATACAGTGAAATGTACCTTAAGTGCTTTTTGACCTGGTTTCAATCATCACTTACAATTGTTAAAATTCTGCTGAACAGGTAGCTCCCCTGAATTAGAAAGTTAAACATTTACCATTAGCGAGCCATTATTTGGAAAGCTGAAACTGTATACTAAATTATAGGGTATAAGAGATACTTAGCTAACTGAAACCTGGCCAAAATATTAGGATAAATGCAACTAAATACTGGCCTGGAATTCTGATTAACCATGGCTTCCCATAGCCTTTGTTTTTACATCTCTTTCAAAATAAGATCCTTTCAGAAGTTCTATTCTAACTGGAGGAGGAGCCGGTCTCATTAAGACATCCAACCTTAAGATGGTTGATATTTCTGCAGTAACTGCCCATTCTAGTTAGATATTTACTGAGTTCCTATTACATGCCAAGTGCCAGAGAAAGTGATAGAGCCCCCATCATCTTGGATCCATCTAGGATAATTTTAACTAATGATAGATGTCATGATGAAAATCAAATGGGGAGTTGGGATGGTAGCACGTGTATACAGAAACTACTTTAGACAGAACAATCTTCTCTAACTTCTCTAACTGGCCAATGGAAATTAAAGGGCCATACACTTTTGGCACGTGCAAGCTTTACTTGGTACATTACTCTCTTAATTCCTTCATCTTTAAGGTGAATTCTGAGCTCTTTCAGTATGAAGTCATGTCACAGTATTGAGGCTATAAGGAAACAGAAAGTGAGATGGAGAAAACATATATATAGCTCTTTTGGAAAGCCTAGAAAATAAGCAATTTCTAAGCCATCCACTGCTACTTACCAATAGATAGAAAAGAACCCAAAAAGCTTCCTATGGACCTTAGGGTCCCTTAGATAACATGAGTTAATTAATCAGAGCACCCAAATGAATGGGGTGTAAGACCCTGTCTACTGATAGCTAAAAGATACTTCAGCTTAGGGTATATCTCTCCATTTCTTTTTTTCACATTTCATAAACTCTTCCTGGTAGCATTTATTATTCCAGCTACTGCTGCCATTGTTCTTCCAAGCACCATCAGTCTGTCTTTCCCCATTAGAGGATGTATCGATGCAATGAAAAGAAACGAAAAACCACGCTGGTGTTCCATTTAAATTGGGTTTTCTATAATCATACACACAAACAAATATAAACTCAAAATAAACAGTTTCTGAGATAGAGAATTCTGAATGTATATAAGATTGGTTTCAGTAAAAACAATGTACATGAATAAGAGTTAAATTAGTAGATCTACTTCCAGAATCTTTTTTTTTTCCTCCCCAGGCATGCCCAGGGTACGTCTTTAAGCAGGCCCTGATACTTCAATGAAAAATAGAGGTGCCAATGATTTGTAGGCTAAATTAATGTTAAATACTTCAAAGGACTGGACAAATAAGTCGGCAGCAAAAATTTTATGAGTTCACTTCCTTCAAGGGAACTTGGAGAGCAGGATTTTATTGCTGTGAATTCTAGTCACCCTTTTTACCCCTCAGCATCTGTTTGAAATATGTAGTAGACAATTGCTTTTTTGGCTGTGACTCAGGTAGTTGAAACACAGGACAAACAGACTACTGTATATAAGCTTTCCTCCAGCAATGAACATTTTTATTAACTCTCTTGCATAGCAAATATAGTGGCTATTTAGTGCCCAATCTCCATGGTATTATCAAGAAATTTGACTATTTATGAATTCTGGTGGCCAAGCACTGGACAACCACAGTAAAAGGTGTCTATGTTTTTTCACATTTCAGAAGAAGTAGTGAAAATAACAATGCAAAATCTTTCATTCTGTTTAGTTCATCACTCATGTGTGTAAAATTTCAAGTTAAATACTAAATATGCTCTTTCTACATAAATATGTCAGTCTTGCCACAGAGGCCAGCCAAAACAAACAAGTCCCACAGTTTGAAGCAACAGAATTTTCAGAGAACCCATGCACATGCCCATTTTTAATCAGTTTTTCGAATTTTCTCCCAGGACAATAGAAATGTTAGAAAGCGGCCCACAGATAGCAGTGAAAAAGGGCTCTCATTTCTTCACCATGGTGACTGTGGGACGATCAAGAGCCGAATGTCTGCCAGCCAAACATGAGGCTATCTGTGAAATTCCACAGAGGGGAAAGCTAAATCTCATTCCAACAGCCCAGCCCCCAATAAAGAAATACATAGGCCTAGTTTCAAAGTAAAGAGTAGCCTATCTCAAATGGTTTTTGCTCCCTCGAAGGACTAGAAATACACATGGTTGCTGCCTGCAAACTGAGAATGCTGGATATCAAGTACTTAAAAGATAGCTGATGCCAAAGCAAGACAAAACACACTTTGCTAGAAACAACGAAAACCATTAGAACAGAGACTGCCTAATATTAATTTCTGAGGACTAACAAATTTATATCGAAAAACTGGGAAACTGTTTTCACCGAAATCTTTTAGCCAAGACTACTTCACAAGACAATACACATTTTTTAGGGGTCTGTTTTGTGTTTTCTCATTAGAAATTTACTGATCATTTCTTTTCTTTAAATGAATAAAACTCACTTCCTCCCTTCACTTGAAAACTAAGATATGTTTTATCAAACAATAAACGCCAAACTCACTTTGAACTTCAAAATCATGCCCTCTTACCCACCCCGAGCCCATTACACTTGAAATTATTTGCCTGCAAAATTATAAAGTAAAGGAAAAAGTGAGTGGTTAAGATGACTAGAATAACAACTGTTTTTCTTCCTTAAACCAATTTACATAGCCATTTTCCTAGTGGTCCCAAAATGCAGATTCTTCAAGGAATATTTCAGGCATTTAAACGGAAAGTGAACTCCCATGAATTTTGGCAAAAATAATGGAAACAAGGACTGAAACAAAAATATCCAATAAAACACTTTCTCTTTCCTGAAAGAGATGGAAAGGAAATAAAACACACCCTGAAAAGAAAATTATTTTATAAAACGTTACTAGGAATAGCTTTCACCAAATTGAAAGGGAACACCATTCTTTTTTTTTTTGTAAAAAAAATCAAAACCTGTTTCCCAGAATGACTTTTCTAAAATCATCAGCACCTCACAAATTTTTTTGTTTAAAGAACATTAAATTCAATTAAGCTCTCTTTATATTCAAAAAATTAAGAAAGGAGGCCAGTTCTGCCAAAAGGCCTTTTAATTATTTCAAATAAAAAATAAGTAAGTCACAAAGGACTAACTAGACATTTCAAAAGTGGTAATAATTTTTTCTTAAGTGTGAGAACTGGTTTTTCTATATAAAAATCTAGCGAAATGTTTGTTGTAACTGGTACACACACCTTCCATGGAAGAAATGTCTTCAGAGACAGAAGTTTCCTGCCATAATGACTGGTTCTAAACCCCACTTTTGCCTTTAATTTGCCATGTGGTCCATGTGAGCAAACTATGAAAGAGGAAGAGGGTAAGTATTGATTCCAGCCAAACAAAACAGAACAACAACAAAAACAAACTTGGCTAGAATGGTCTAGACATCACCTACCCAAGAGGCAGCTAAGAACAACCAGAAGGCCACATGGAATGGTATGAACCACTTGGAGGTCTCTGTAAAATTCATAGGTGAGGTGGGCAACAAGGCTCCATCAGTCACTGGTCTGGGGTATTTTCTCATAACAATTCACATTTTCTACACATTATCTTCAAGTAACTGTGTATAGCTGGTGGTAACAGCAACACCATGTTTAAGCAACTGATCTCAATCTCCCACTTAACAGCATGAAAACAGAGGGCCAAGATGACTGGTTAGACTGCTTAACTTTAAGAAAACAATTAAGTTCCCTCAAAGAAAGACTTCAAGTTCTAACACTACCCACATTCTGAGACCAAAAAAAAAATCTCTGAAGTATTAATCTGAAAAATATTTAGAGAGAGCGCCCAACACTTAGTTCTTCCTTCAGTTACTTGCCCCGTGCTACACAGTTTGTAGAAGACAGTCTTCCAGGACCCTGAGGGCACAGACACAGTAATAAGAGGCAGCCCTTTTATTTGAGAAACTTAAGAGTCTTACTGAGGAAAAGACAAGTACCAGAGAAGCAGCAGAAGAGAGATGGTGACAATGCTTTCAGAGGGACCAACAAGGCACCGTGAATAATGTATGCCACCTGGTGACCTGCCATCTCCTCATCTCCCAGACTTGCAGAGTTCCATTCTTTAAACTTTTCTTGAACTCTGTGTAATTAAACACCAAATTTGGCAACCCATGCTAATTTTGAAAGGCACTCCCTGGGAATTTAGTAAAAGTTTAAACAACTTGTTTACATGTGTTTGGCCCATCTGTTTAAACAAAAAGTTTATTTTAATAGGAGCAAATCTTGGGTGCAAGCTCGGTTTGTGCTTGAGATCACTACGACATCTTAATCAGTTCTGTTTCCCTAATCTGCATCTAAATCTCCTCTGTAAACAAAACTTGAACAACAACTTTTTATGATAAATGTTGAACACCTCCAAGATGAAAGCTGCAAAATAAACTCCACTTTTATAACCAGGAAGCATTCTAAACATACAGAAAATACTCTTCTTTATACTGTTCTCGTCTAAGAAACCACACACAAAGAAAATTCTGTGTGTGTGTGTGTGTGTGTGTGTGTGTGTGTGTGTGTATTCTTCATGATCATTCTGAAATGTGTGCGTTCCCATCATGCCCGGTGTTTTCCAGCCCCATGATGCCCTCACTTTTGATTGTGGAGATGATGTTGAAGTGCACAGAGTATTTACTGATCCGGTTATCTTGTTCTGTGACAGGCAGAATCAATCAATCAAGAGGGCAGCTTTGCACTTACATATTCCAGGCACATCTCCGCACTTCAGGATACGAGATCACAGTGTTATCCAGCCAAATTTGATCAACAAATGCAGTTCCCCTGTGCCACAGCAATCTCAGATGAAGATGTTATTATGTGGAACTGAGCAAAGTGATAAAGACAGTACAGCGGCGCTTGGAGAAGCCCGGCCGGACCTTACTGACAGCTTTTATATACCAAGGCAGCGACGTCCCCTTCTTCCAGGATTATAAAAGTTCCCTTGATTTGAAGCAAATCAAGCCATACATACACTGGTGACCCCCAAACATTACATTTTCCCATTTAAACTAAAATCCTTAAGGAAGAAGCAATGTGTATTTCGTGTAACATTGCAAGCAAAACCCTTTAACAAGGAAGGTAATATTTAAAGCATAAAAAACATTCACGTGAATTTTCATAGTGCTCTTCTAATAGTCTATTATTATTAAGTGGTATAAACTAATGTCTGAAACACAGAAAACATTTTCACAATTTAATCAGTTATAAATAATTTTATTAATATCATGTCTATGCCATTATGGGTAAAGTTGGTATCACTATTTTAAGAGGGTCTCAAAGTATGAGAGAATCCCTTATTGTGCCAATAGCTTTTACTTCACTACTGCCCTGCGGTTATTTTACATTATTTAATCCCAAATCCCAACTTTTGGATTCTACCTTCCTCTTGCATTTTAAATCTTTAATGGGAGCCTTTGGCAGTCCATGGGTACAATGATTAGATATCTGCAGAGAGAAATTGAAAAATTAATCATCACTTCCATTTATATTTTTATACTACACCAAAAATTACCTACTTGTAGAACAAACTTCTATACTCTTGCAATATGTTCCTTAACATTGCAAATGTGGAGAATGATTTCAGATAAAGCATGTCCAAACTGAGCCAGTAAACAGCCTTAAGTTATTCTTTGAGATTTGTGTTCTGGGTTTTCATCCAAGTTTCATTTTGATTCATTTTAAGTAAAATACATTTATTGGTAGAGGTTACATTACATGTGGCCTAAAATCAGGGCAAGACTACCCCAAGCTAATCAGGAATGATGTTAAAATTGTTTATTATCCTTTTACAAATTTTCCTACTTAAATTACAGCATTTCACAATTCTATGCAAAAAGTGAAATGCTATCCACACACAGTTTACTATAGAAACCGATATATGTATTAATCTGAACTTCGCCTAAATAGCTCCTTAGCCACAAGGAACAACAACGACAACAAAAAACCCCATCTAAAGTCAGCTATCACATCACGAGTACCATCAAACTGCTAAATCTATTAACTTTGTTTTCTTTTTCTCTATTATTAAACTGGAAAGAAAAATTCAACTGGAAAATTGTGCCTTTTCAGTTCCCTTGTCATCATGTAATAAGTATGAGAAATATATGTGCAATGGCCAAATGGCCGGTAGACAAAACACCCACTCTAAGTGACGTACTGTTTTCCATACCACTCAGACAAAATCAAAACAACAGAACTGCTGCAAACAAAAACAAAATAACATTTCCCATCAGCATTCCAGACAGAGAAAATTTACAGGAAAAGAAGCTGGGAAAAGAACCAGAATGAAATAACTGCTCATACCTCCACTCTGGGTACAGCCATTTCTTCAGACAAACAGCACTTACTTTAACACTGAAATGTTTAACAATTGATAAAATGTTTGCCAGTTAGAAAACTTTTTTTTCTTTTTTAGGCAAATATTTGCACTGTTTAAAGTGATGAAGTGCTTCTAGAACTGAGAGGCCTAAATTATTATTATTTTTTAAGGGGAGACTTATGATGGGAAAAGAAAAAAAAAAAAAACTTAGGTTGCAGAAGTATATGGAGGTGAGTGTGTTTCAATACAGCAATGTTTCCTGGTACTGCTAATTCCGCCCGGCAGGAGAATGTAAAACTCACTTGCAAAAGCTAAGATGATCTCCTTTAATAGCTGAGTCACATTTCTGTAACTTTATTAAGGTGCTGGCTCCCTGGAAGTTACTGGATCAGGGTTTCCCCTAGATACCTGCTCATAAACTGAGGCAGTGAAGCAACTATCAACAGCTGTATTTGACTATTTCATCGAGTCGTTTTAGTGTCTCCATCACAGTAGATTCTTGTCAGCTGCACTCTTGCTAACACAATTCCTGTGTTTTGCCTGGCAGTAAATGGACGCCTCTGCCCTTGCGATGTCTAAACAACGCCGTTAACATTTGCCCCCGAGCGTCTCTCTCTTTGTCCAGTCCCTGTCTTCTAACAGATGTCATCCAAGCCTAATCAAGCATAAAATGGTCATAAATATTTCTTTCTGGTAGATTTCACATTCACATTTCATGCAGGGACATGATATTTTTCTGCTACCTCCAGGGAGAGCCTAATGCAAAAACCAGTTACTTACATTCTAGCCTCATGTTCCTTTAGTAAAATGCAGAACATGTTTCTTAGTTCAAAGACATAAAAAGGCATGAGACTTTATCTTTGTTTTTTTGTTAAATTGTACCTTGTTTCATTCCTTTTTCCCCAAAAATGCATCTTCATTTTACAGTTTACACATATACATTACAAATGTTCCATTGTGCATGTAAAAATTTAAAACAAGATAAAAAATGAGACCATGTCTACAATATTTCAGTAACTTCAGGTTTCAACATTAAACTGTTTAATTACCGGCAAAAAGTTTTTTTTTTTTTTTTGGACACCTAATTCAAATAACAAGCTACTTAGAGAAAGTAGATGAGAGAAGAGGGCTCTTCTATGTTGGTTTGTTTTATGTACACTTTTGCAACCTCCTTCATCATTTTTAGTTAAAACAATGGGATGAATCCAGTGTATGAGTTATAGGTTCATACACTGCCAATTTACCAGTTGAAAAGGAAAGTTAATCATGAGACAGGCCCTGTTCCCAATACTTAAACTTTGATCATGTAAGGGAAGCTACTCCAGATAATTAAGATGCCTCCTTAACGAGAAAAGAATTGGTAATCAGCACAATCAGATTTGTGTTCAGCAAACTTTGTAAATAATGAGTCTTAATCTAAAATAAAACTATCCTAATAATACTTTTGAGGCCATATGTCTATGTTTCTCTTTCCTATTCCTTTTGTCAAAACAAAAATCTTATACTGCTATTTAAAGTGAACTGCAAAACACTTTGCAGTATATATCACAACAATGGTGCCCCTCCCCCTTTCCATTGAGCCTAATATTTGATTACAGCTAGTCAAATCAAGCTTTCGGGCAAATAATCTCCATTTTTAAAGTTAATGAGATATGGTCATGTCGACAACAGCTTGTAGAAACTTTAAATTTTAATTCCTGCAGGCTGTGCTGGCCTCTTTTACAGCAACTACTGTATGAATGAATTCAAATTTGCCAACATGGCTTATGTAGACAAGTGCACACTAATTAAAAATACCCACTGGTATCATAATTTAAATACCATGAAAATAAACTGTGAAAGTCGCTCGGATCCAGTCTCATGATTGCCTTAGAATGTGCTTCCTCAGACTATAGGATATTTCATTGCTGGTTTGTTCCTAGCTGAAAACTATTTTGCATCTTTGAGGTATTTGGAATTTTGATGTAATTATACAATTTGTGTCAACATTTGTTTCACATAAGCTGTTAAGTAGACCTCCCAGAATGACCCCTATTTGAGAAAACCATATTGCTGGGGCAAGTGACAAGTTTATATTTTTGACTTAGGGTCCATGTACAGTTAACTTCCCTTTATCTATAGTCCCTTCCCTTTTCTAAGTTCAAGCCATGATGAAATAAAAATAAAAGTTTTCTTTTCTTTTATCCTTTTTAAAGTCTTCATTCTTAATGTTTGTATTTTAACTGCTTTTCTTCCAAACAAGAAAGGTACGACATGCTTCTTTATCTAAATCTAATTCCTAAATGCTGCCATAACTTCTCTCCATCCAACCGCCTGTCCGTCCGTCCGTCCGTCCGTCCGTCTGTCCGTCCGTCCATCCATCCATCCACCCACCCACCCATTCACCCACCCACTCACTCACTCATACACACATTCTCTCTCTCTCTTTCTCATACACATACACACACACACACACACACACACATTTTTTTAACTTAAATAATTTTTGGCAAGGGAATTCCAAAGTCTGCCTTTGCTGGGATAAAAGCATATTTCATACAGGGTAAAAAAGTAGACCCCTCAAGGGTTAAAGCTATTTAAGGGGTTAAATATGCAATTACCTCTGACTAAAACCAGAGAGACATACAGATAAATAGAAGAAATGAAGTCCCCAGGTTCCCTTCAGAAGCCTTCATCACATTACTACCAGACAGAAACTCTTTAAGTACCATTTTCAGATGTTAAATCATTGTTCGAGCTGCACATATTCTTGCTATTCCTGGGGGAACAATATCTGAAGAGAGCGTGCTAACAAATGCAATCCCGTAAACAGGCATTTTTCCTCTCGTTGTTAGTGCCTTTATATCCCTGCTCTCGGCTCTGTCATCCATGCCTTTTCTCTGCTTTGAAGTAAAAGTAGCGAATGAGCGGCATCATCTATTATCCGGAGTGTGCATACAGATTATAAATAAGAAATAAAAATGACTTTTAGTACACCGCTTTTGCATTAGCAAGTTACCTTCTCTCTTACTTCCTCTGTCCTGCACATCATGCAACCAACAATCTATTAGAAACCTGAATTTCAGAGTTTCTTTCAGAGGGAGACACAGACTGGAAAATGTGTATGCTGAGACGTGAAAAGTTGTATCGACACGCACAAGGCTGGGATCTGGGCCATGGCTCTGAAACCAGCTTCTCTCCCTCCTTAACCCTTATCTTACAGATGTCCTTCAGAACAAGTGATGGGACTGGCTCTTCATTTACATTTTTCTGTTGACAAACAGAGTCCATGAATATTAATTATCCTGAAGTTTATTTGCAGAAAAGGCACTTTCTGATCCTTATCAATTATTTATTAAAAATCTCCACCACCTAATAATCTCATTAACATTATTATACTAAGGCCAACGGCAAATATTCCTTTGATAAGTAACAACCCAACCCTTTACCCTTCCTGCCAAATCTCAGGTAGCTTCCTTAACCACGGACAACCCAGCTTTTGCTTCTGAGACGTTTCTAGGTTGGTCCTCCATTTTCCTAATATAAAACAATTCACATACAGTACCTTTTATTTTAAAACTGAAAGCTTCTGATACACTAAGGAAAAGATAAATTAAAATTAAAACCTTGAAAAAATATATATGTATGCCTTTTTGATCCCTGCTGGTGATGTGCAGAATTACTAAATGGAAATCCCAAGGGACCAAAACCCCACAGTCAGGGAGCATGAGTGGCTTCAGGGGAATGCATCAGGTTTGGGGAAATGTGAGGGCCTGAAAAAATGTAATGCAAATGGAAATCACACCTCAGTAAGGAAGACACCTTACATTTATATAGTGTTTCACTGCTTACGAAGCATTTTGACCTACAGTACCTTATCTACTTCCCTTAATGTCCTTCTGGAGTGTCCAGGACAGTTATTATTAACTTTATCTTACAGATGAAGAAGCTGAGACTAAGCAACTGCCTAACGTCACCAAGCTACAAGGCGGCAGGGTATGGAAAAAGTCCAGGAGTTTTGCGTCCTGACTTGTTGACTGGTTCTATCTTCAAAATCAAGATTTCCTCTAACTTCCTTCTTCTTCCTTTTTGATTCACTGTTGGCATTTTAAAGGATATTCTTGCTTCGAAATTCATGTTTTGAAGGAGTGGAGTGCCTCTTGTTGATTCGTTAGATACTACACTTTCCAAAAATCATCAAAGCACCCAGCATCTCTAAAGCAGAGTTCTAATTTAATCAGAGACCACTGGGGGGTGGGGGCGGGAGGGGGGAACAGGATGCAATTTTAGAAGCAAAAGGAATCTTTGAAGTGAACTAGATTCTAGAGGCTCAAAGAATTTGTGACTTGTTACAAATCACAGAGTGAGTTATAGCAGCGACAGTGAAACCCAGCCTAGCTGATACCCACATCAATGTTCGTGGACCATATGTGCAGAACCCTTGCATTTTTCAAACTTGAGAGAGCACTTCTTTTTCCCTTTTGATCCAGGAGTCGCTTTTTCTCCACCCCCTCTCCCATCCCCACCCCACAAAAGTAGTTTTTCATGTATTGCTTAAGAACATGACTCAGAGTCCCTAAAAATTTCTAAAAATTTTACATGATTTGATAGGAATAATCAGCCTGGAAGACATTTCAGTTTCACTTTCTCAACCCTAAAGTCTCCATCCTCTTTTTTCCTCACCCTAAACTGCCCAACCAACCTGACTCCATTTACAAAGTTTCTAAAACAGAAAGCGCCTCCCCGGAAAAGAAGTTGTCTTTTTTCATATGGTGGGGGACATCTTTTCCCCTGCATAAAAATACTGCAAACTTAATAGAGACAGAACAATCTTCTGAGGAAACATACTATACATTCGATACAGAAGGACAAAGCCTGACCCAAAGTCAAGATGCTACACATTCCAGGTAGAAATTCAATAAAAGGCAAAACGAGAGTGGGGGTGCAGGTGATATGAGAGGCCAGTTCATAAACACTATGAACATCTAGGAAGAAATTACAGAGGTTAACTCTGGCAACTCCGATAACAATGAGACATGGTGATGAGCACTAAAGTCATCGCACAAGGAGTTGCTGGCATATTCTGGGAAGTCTTAGCTTCTTTCTCAACAGCATTCAAGAAAATGTGAGCTTGTCATAACCAGGATAACCACAGCAAATGAGGCTTTAAGGAATGGCAATTGGGAAATAAGCCATGGTAGGAAAGATGAAGCTGGGAAATTTTTATTTTTTATTAAAGAAGAAAGTGAAAAAATAAGTCATCAATGTTAAGGCATAACATCACTATAGCAGAGAAACTTTATCCATGCTACACAGAAACAATTTCCTTGAGCCACCATCTATGAATCCTGTATGTCACAGCAATTTCCAGTCTTTGTGGCACCAGAGACTGGCACTCCTATGAAAATCTAATGTCTGATGATCTGAGATGGAGATGAGGCGCTGATGCTGGTAATGGGGAGCAGCTCCAAATACAGATGAAGCTGCATTTGCTCAACCGCTCACCACGCACCTCCTGCTGTGTGGTCCAGTTCTTAACAGGCCATGGACCAGTACCAGTGCACGGCCTGAGAGCTGGGGACCCCTGCTGTAGGACTAGGGTCAGTAAACTACAGCTCACAGTCCAAATCCAAACCTCTGTCTGTTTTTGTAAATAAAGTTTTATTGGAACACAGTCATGCTCATTTATGTACTATTTATGTCTGTGTTCATGTGGAGCATTTGTGTCACAGACAGAAAGGCCAACAAAGCCAAAGAAGTCTACTATTTGAAGTAAATTTAAATGTAAAGTTTGCTGATCCATGCAGTGAAGAAAATAATCACTTTCCAATAATTGATTACGAAAATTTTAAAATAGATGTACATATACATACACACACACTCATACAGATATATCCTATGTATATATTGAACACAGTTCTTAATGGTGTTGGTAATCACAGGAATCAGTTTTTGATTTCATCCATCCTGACAGATCATGGAAGGGCCCACAACATATCCCAGAAGACTGTTTCTAAACACATCAGGGGCATCCATGCAAAAGTTAATCAAAGAACAAAGCCTTTATTTTGTCTGAGCTTAGTTTCTTCATCCATAAAATGTGAGGCTGGATCATCTAAGGAATTTTAAAAATTCTGTGACCCTACAGAGAAAGAAAAATAAGAAAAGCAAACACACACATCTATATATTTGGAGTAGGGAGTAGAGAGGAGAAAGAAGAATTGAGGATACAGGAGACAACAGGTACGATCAAGTGAGAACAGATAAATGTGTGTTAAAGGGACAAAATAATGTTAACTTTTTATCATTCCTACAGTAGGTAAAGATTCTGAAAGAGCTCAGTACCTATAACTAGTAGAAGGAATGCCCTATTCTTTAAACATAATAAAGAATTGTTAGGAGAGATCAAGGTTCTATGAACCCTTCTGCAGAAGATTGTGAGCCTTCAAGGAGACTGGGTAGAATGGACCTACTGTGGACTTTCAAAGCAGCATGAGGGGCAAACGTCCGAGCCACCTGAGCACGCATTCACTTCAGCTCCTTGTACTAGGAATCGAAATGGCCTGATTTTCTTCTCCGGCCCACCAACTGTCTCTTTTGCACAATGACAACACAGATTGTGATGCCTTTGAGGAACTGAGGTTCCCTACCTCTCAAACAGCAACCAAAAAGTGGAAGATTTTCATACTGTGACTTTTCTTCAAATAAAGTTGCTCCGCTGTTCTTCTCAAAAGCAGACTGTCAGTTTGTTTTCAAAGGTGTACGAGAAAGACTGAAAAAGATGTGCTGTAGCCTGGTATTTGGGCTTTTGTGTTGGTCCAGAACAGTGACCAACTAACCTGTGAGCTGACTTAACGGTTAAGGCAAGGACTAGGCATAATCAGCTGACTTCTAAAATAAGCCAGGAAAGTCAAGACTAACTCCCCAACTAGAAACAAACATATGCTCTGCTCTAGGAAAACGCACATAGTTTAACTGGTAGGTTATGAATCTTTAAAACTCCCACGGCAAGTCCTATCATACATCCTTCGTGAGTACTATCTTTTATTTATTGTACTAAGCAATGTTGTTTGTTGACTAGAGTGGTGTTGGATGTGAGCAAAGCAGGTGAGCCAGGGAAACATTAACACAAAATACCACTCCGAGAGCAAAGGACATTTTGTCAACAGAGCTAATCATTCTTAAAGCAAAACAATCCACTCTTCCAGATATTAAAACACTGAAAATAACTGTGGCAACATCAAAAGGACTAACTCATTAACCAGTGAAGTTGGGTGAAAATTTCCCCAAGAAACACAGGTACCAAAAATATTTTATCCAAATACATTTTTGTTGGTTGGGGAAAGGGTTTGAGCCTGTTATATAATACTAAGAAAACACAGAAGGTATTTCCCCAGTCCTGTCAGTCTGTGACAGCTGTTTGGAGCACCTGGAGAAAGCCTGCAGTTTAAGTCTTCTTGTTCCCTGTACTGAACACAAGAGCAATAAAGGGAAATTTGTCTGACCCAAAATGGCTGCTATTAAGTCTATAAAATATTTGTTGCAACCACCACAGCTTGCAGCTTATTAAGTGCAGACTCATTAATAAACCGAGATTTCCCATTTCTTAAAAGCCAACACTCCCATCCCCCTGACTAGCTGAGGAGACAGCGATGCGAAAGTTTTCCACGTCACAGCCATGGCTCAGACTCAGGTGTTTCGGAACCCCGACCCTCCTCTTGGTTGTCTGAGTACTGCCGGGTTTCTGTCATTTCCGAAGCAAAGCAAAGGCCTTCCAATAGAAGTGTTTCTGAAACAGAAGGACTTAATGTTAATTTCTGTCAGGGTGTGCCAGGCTTGGGTGCTGGTTAGAAGGATGCCTGCAACAGGTGTGAAGCAGGACCTTGCCTTTGAAAGGAAAAGAAACTCAAGAAGCAAAGCATAGCTAGCTGCTTCAGAGTGAAACTGGGCACATTCGCTAAAAATAAGAGAGTAGCCTGAAAAGAGGAAAGGGTAGAAACTGAAGAGCTTCTGTCTATGAGAATATCTGGCATCTTCTGACCAGACACAGTAAGAAAGGATGGGCTGAAATGGAAGAGTCCTGAATGAGACAGCATTCGAGGGTACTGAGTGAGGAAAGAGGTCTGGGGAACAGGGGAAATCCCATCCTACAGCATGGCCTCATCGTCACCACAGTAAACGCGAGGGAGTCTTGAGTGCTGTGGTGAAGAGTTCAGGCTGTGGGATTGGGGAGATGTGGGTTAGAAGTGGGCTCATCCGGCTGTGTGAAGTTGGACAGCTAATTAAGTTTCTTCCTGTGAAGAACAGGAATTTTAAGAGTACTGAGCTCATACAGTGCTTGTGAGAACAAGCTACACTACTACATGTAAGAGTAGTGAGCACACAACTAGAAGAGAAGCTTTCAATAAACTGTGCTATTGATACTACTACTACTTTTAACTTACTACTGCTGATATTAGTTAAGTTCACACTTATAAAAATCTGTGACAATAGGAATACTTAACATTTTAGATAAAAAGAAATGTATTCATTTATTGAAAATTGGTAGATTACCTATCATCATACCATGTTGAATGTTTCCTCATAAAAGCAATTTTTAAGAAATGTGCCTAAATACAAAATTACTTGGAAAAGCTGGGAGAAGATAAAAAGGAGGAAAGTTAGGAAAGTAGCATGAATTAAACTGTAAATTACGAAATTTAAAACTGAGAACACAAATTTCCTCCTAAAGCTAGAAACACAAAACATAAAAAAAAAATTGAGGAAAATGTGAACCATCATATAAGCGAATTAACCTACCATATAAGAGAAATAACAATTCCCACAGATAACATTGTTGCTATTTTTTTTATTACAGTTGATGTTTAATATTATTTAATATTAGTTTCAGATGTATAGCATAGTGGTTAGACATTTATATAATTTACAAAGTGATCCCACTGACAAGACTAGTACCCACCTGGCAGTCTACACAGTTATTACAGTATTAGTGACTATATTCCCTATGCTGTAGTTTACATCCCCACGACTATTCTGTAACTACCAATTTGTACTTCTTAATCCCGTCACCTTTTTCATGCAGCTCCCCAGCTCCCCACCAGCTATTTGTTTATCTATAAAACTCCATAGTGGGTACAGGAATAGGGGTATGTGAAACTTTGAAAGTGTGATTAAATAAAAAAGAGCTAATGTCCACCAAACTGCTGTCTCCGTAAAATGAGATTGCGAACGGTATAGTTTCTTTTTTCTCTGTTTTCTTAGCTTCATTTTCTAATCTTTCTACAATGAACATGTAATTAATTGTGCAGTAGAAAATTCAAAATTATTTGGTATTCAGTTTTCAATTGAAAACATCTGAACTACACCCAAGCCTTACAGGGAGCCAATACTGAGGACTTCGCTCTTGGCATTGGCACGTGGGGTATTTTGTAGGCTCTGGGAGAGTTGTGACTGTCTCAGCACCTCTCCCAGCACATTCAGCAGCCATTCCCTAATTACACCTCATTCTCTATGCCAATATTTTATGGGAGTTTCACAAAATGCACCTATAGCTAGTTATACTCACAAATTGGAGGACCTTCTAAAATACAGGCTTAAAAAAAATCGACTTTATTTTTTCTGTTCTTAATTCTTCAGAAACTTCCTCGGCCTTTATAAGAATCAAAAATTATCTCAGACTGGAACCTGGAAAGGGGAGCTTGCCAGACAATAGCCTAGGGAAGCTATTGGTTATGTGTAATATACAATTATTTGCTAACCTGGTTCTAGGTACCAGTCCCATGGAAATTATATAGGGAGGGCAGCGAGGAGCATTGAGACATAAAAATCACTGCCATGTGTGAAAACTTAGATGTTAAAAAAGAAAATGCAGGCATAAGAATTTAGCCAGAAAAAAAATAGACATGCCAATAAAAAAGCTGCTTCTTAAAATTTGGCTGGCGGTGTCCTCCCCCTCCCCAATGGATACTCTTAGGAAAGAAAACATGGTAGATTTTTTTTCTCCCTTGCCTGTATTTGATTTCCAATTAAAATTAAATATAAACTGAAATGCCACCTGGATTTTAGCAAAATCCAATCCCCACCCTCCACCCCTCCTTTTTCTTAAAAGAACCTGGGCTTACATATACAAACATTTTGCTAAATGACCCATGGCAAATTGCGTAATGCCAGTAAAAGTTGTGTTTTTTAAGTTATGAGCCCCAAAGATTTTATCTGAAATAAAACCCTGATTCAATTCAGATTCTGGAGGCAAGCTGTGTCCTTAACTCTGCCTCTAAATTTAAAACATTTGTGTGTGGGGCCCCTTCAGTAATGTTGCTAGTAGGTAAGAAGGAGAAATTCTGTATTTATTAGGATATGGGTTTTCTTTTCTAAAATGGTAAATTGGGGCACTAATTGCCTATAAGAACTGATTCTCTGCAGTCTTCATACAGAGGTCAGTTTTTAAATGAAGAGTCTGACTGTCATTTCAATTAAGCATCCCTATTTCAGTCCATCAGATCAATGAAGGAAGACACGAGAATTCCCATCTTCATAAGCAAGTGTTCTCCTTGAGGGTCTCCAACATGAATTTCTATAGTGCTCCAAGGTGACTGGATTTGAATATATAGTGGGTGGGGTAGGCTAAAGAATGGAACAGTAGTGAAAAACATCTCAGTTCTCTCCTGGCCTCTACCACTGGGTCTCTAAAACTTCAATCACGTGGATTCTCTGTCCTCAAAAGATGCTGAGTAAGAACAATAACAGTACCTGAGCATTTTAAAGGGCTAATCACTATGCTAAGGCCATTATGTATATTACTTAATGTGTTCATCACATGAACCTTCTCTAGAAATTACCTCTATTGCCCCATTTTACAGACACAAAAAGTAAGTCTCAGATTGGCGTAAATTGCCCAACTTCATTCAGGCAGCAAATGCTGGAGGTGAGAAACCCTTGTCAGTAGGATCCATGAAGTCTGGACTGAAATGTTCCTCTTGCCTTTTCTAGCTCCCTAAGTCAGTGAAATAAGTCTCTAGGGGAAATTGCATGCACTGGGAAAGTAACTAGGTATGTCTACATATGACTGTCAATACAAGGCACACTGAAGTCCACGTAGACAGGGAAGAAACCTGGAATAGGGAGCAGTGGAGACAATCTAAAGAAACGAGTGCATTTTTTCCCACCTATACTCTCTTTTTATTGACAAAAGGTTGTTTTTGTCACAAATTGATGATGTTAGAGAATGACGGTGAGTGGTTGTCTATTATGATGGTAGGAGCACCCAGACGTTTGGAAACTCTGGAGAAACAGAACTAGGGAGCAGACAGTGGTAGCTGAAAACATAACATGTTACAGAAGAAAATCTTATAACTATGAAATTTTATCCCTTGCTTTTTTGTGAAAAAATTATCTATCTATCTACCTACCTACCTACCTATCATCTATCTAAATCTTGCTCAAGGGGCAGCTATTGTCTGCCATTTATATACATCTCATAAAAGTTTTCAAATGTTTCTCAAATGGCATGAATGTGAATTATAACATAATGTTTAATCATAAAGGCAATAAATGTTATTGTTGAAATTTTAGAATATACAAAAAAGTATGAAGCATACAAAATAAACAATAATCCTACTAACATACAAAAATAGTAACATTTTTTAGACTTTTTCAGGGTTCCCTCATAAATTACTATGATAATTTGTTATTAAATACTCTATAATAGTGTTATTCCTAATGGGTATCCATTATTACCTCAAAATTATCTGCAACTATTTGCTTAACCTTTCTTCTAACATTAGAGATTTGGGTTCTTTTTTATTTTTCATATTATAAATACTAGTGTAATGAACACCTGCAGGTGAAAATCTTTCTGCGTGCCTCATGTTATTTCTATAGGTTAAATCTTAGTTAATTATGATGATAAAGAAAAGAATAACAATAGCTATACTTACAGACCTTTAACTATGTGCTGTACAATCTTCTAAGCATTTTATATTATACTCAGAATATTAAATGCTAATATTATCCCCCATTTGATAGATGTATAAATTGAGGCACAGAGAAATTGATCTGCACAATTACCCAACTAGGAAGTAGCAGAGCCACAACTCAGACAGAACACGCTGGCTCCATTGTCTATGTTTTTAGACACTCTGCCTTTTTGAGTGGTTATCAAAGTGTGATCCTCCAAATAGTAGCAGAAAATGGGTGAAAAGTATCAGAAATGCAAACTATTGGGCCCAAACCCAGATACTGCAGAATAAAGTACTCTAAGAGTAGGTCCAGAAATTGGTGTTTTAAGCTGACCTCCAGATCATTCCAATATACACAAAAGTTGGAGACCTCTGTTCAATGCTACATAACCTCTCAGTAAAATGGAGCCCAGAATCAGAGGGTGTGGCTATTTTAAGCCTCTTGATACCCAGTGCCAAACTAGCCACAGATGGGCTGCACAAACTTACACTCCCATCAGCCACATAAGGGAGTGCCAGTGCAATATGTACCATTTCTTGTAATCTTTGCCAATTTAGTCAAAGATCTAACTAGTTTATAGAACTCTTTAGTTAAAAGAGTTCAAAAGTATGTAAACCTGGTAATCACATTTGAATAGACATAAAATGGCTTACGACCTGTACAGAGTGCTTTATATGACCTTACTTTCCACAGACTAAGATATCCACGGACTAATCCAGGGACACAGGGAAGCTACTCATCAGATAACATACTTAAAAACAGAAATAAGCAGGAATGTAAAAAAAGAAGTAAGGCAGAAGAAAACAGAAAGCCAATGCATTCCCTACGAAAGACTATCAATTCATAAATAGCCAGACTGAGCAAATGTCTTCAAAATTTGACAAATATCTTAAAATCAGATATTACAATTTTAATTGTTCTAGCTACATAACAAATACTGACAAATTAGCTAAAATTTAATATAAATGTATGTGAAATATGGACACCATCGATGACTGGCCTTGTCAGCCTGCATCTAATCTCTGGAAATCAGATACTCTACTCAAGCAATGGTCTGTATAAACAGATAGGCCTTGACCATTTCCTGGAGACCAATAAACTCAGATTCTGGCGTCCAGCATAAAAAGACTTCTCCTCACCATGTATCACCAGTCATTCCATAGTAGGAATCCACTCTTTCTTCTCCTAAAATTAAAAGTGGCAAAATGGCAAAGACACATCTCTTGGGCACTTAATATCTAAGTCATAAGCCATATAGCTCAGTCTATACCTCTATCCATCATCTCCTGACTAAAAGGACTAAACTAAAGCAGCAAGTATGAACATACTGAATCATTGTTTCCTAAATTTTACCATAGTCTTTACAAATCCTACCAACAAAGACACAAATAAAAGTCCTCTCTGGGTAACTGAAGAGTTATTGCTTAAATCACTCATCTGTCGATTAGTCATACACATCTCTTTTATAGCCTGTTGTCATTTGCTTTAAAGCTTTTATTGATATTTAATTAACTTGTTTATCATGTCTTGAGATAGTCAGGATATTTCTTTGTATCTTCTAGCCTACCATGGGACCATGAACATAAGATATACTACATTTTTTTTATGTCAATTTTCTTTGGTAATTGAACCATAGCCAAGGACATTGGCCCTTGAGTGACTCACTCAGTGGTCAACATCCGTTTCTCTGGTAGGCTAACTGATTGTTTCTTTAACCACCAATGATGCCAAAACTTTTCATTTGTAAGATACATTCAATTAAATGGTTAGAAAGAAACTCTGCAGGTATAAAAAAACCTACAAGTTAAGTTACCATACCAGAAAATGCAAAGTCTTAATTTGTGATAATTTTTTGAGGGATAGTTTAGAAAAGAATGATGAATTATCCCTTAGTTTTACCACTATAAAGGAAGAGTCTAAGATTCTTGAAGGCAAGTCTTGCCACATCTGCAACTTACTAATACAGGGGTCAAAAACTTAAAAAAAATAATAATTTAAAAAATTTTCGATTATAGTTGACATACAATATTAGCTTAGTTTCAGGTGTACAACATAGTTATTAATCACTTATATAACTTATGAAGTGATCATCCAGATAAACTTAGTACCCATCAGATACCATATATAGTTATTACAATATTATTGACTATATTCCCTACGCTATACTTTACATTTCTGTGACTGTTTTTATAACTGCTCATTAGTACTTCTTAATTTCTTCACTTATTTTCACACAGTCCTCCAACTCCCCCTCCCATCTGGAAACCATCAAAATGTTCTCTGTACCTATGAGCTTTTAACAAATCTTTCTGTAAAGGACCAGATAACAAGTATTTCAGGCTTTGTGAGCCATGCATTTTCTGTTGTGACAACTCACCTCAGCTGTGTTAAGAAGACAGCAGCTATAAATAATAGTAAAAAGAGTGGGTGTGGGTGGGTTTCAATATAAACTTTATATAAAAAAAAAAAAAAGCAAGAAGTGGCAGGACAAATTTGGCCATATTTAGCCTCTGGTTCAGTTCACCAATCCCTGGTATAGTCTGTAGGCTTAATACAGTGCTTTGTACCTAAAACCTACCCAATGAAGGTACTAAAAGAATAGCTTAGATGAGTTTAAAATTATTTGCAGAATGCCATCTTGACAACTGTAACTGTGAATCACTATTGCAGAATATAATCTTGACAATTATAAACATGATTACCACATACTCAGCTTATGCATGATGCCTTCCCCTTTTAAAACATGTTAATGACACAGTAAAGTCTCTATATAAATGTAGATGCATACACATATATTACACAGCACAAAGTCTGTGTTTTTTAGACAAGTGTACATCTAATGAGATAATCAGAAGATCCTAATAAAAATGCGTGTTGTAAAGTCATTTTCACTTAGTCCTTTTGGATGTTGAATTCCCATTGAATTGAAATGGAAATATCACAAGTAGGAGGGAAAAAAATGAGGCAAGGTAAGCAATATTATCACCATATTATTTATCATACACATTAGGACCAAAAATAGTCAGGAAAGAATGAGCATTATGTCATTCTCTCCTAGTCTTTAACCTTGCAAAAGGTTGTTGAGTTCGTAGAGAGGATAACAAGAGTCAATACAAGAGGCTATAAAAATGGAACTACTTCTTATCATGCAACCTTGAAAAATTAATACTTAATAACTATAATAACAAAAGGCTACTTTTGCCTTATTTTAGAATGTTATATATTATTTTATTAAATTTTTCGAAAACTCTTTCTTCCTTCGGCTCTGAGCGGCATGGCTCTGCTGTTGAAAAGCAAAAGACATTTTACGCACAATTTTCCCTCTACTAGAAAGAGGTATATTGTGCCCTTCAGTGAACATAAAATTGATATTATCATCTCTTAGTTTATATCTCACTACTTAACCTTCAGATTAAAAGTTATTGGATTTGAATGACTAAGAAGACATCATGTCACCTTCCCTTCAATGTGGAGAGAGAGGAGTTGGAAAGGAGAGAAGGTACAGTGATAAAACTGTGATAAAAACAGGGATTTCAGATCAGCTGACACTATCCCTCTTATGACAAGTGACTATGATACCGACAATTCCTTACAGTTGTATGGATGATAAATTGTGTAATAAATGGTCTACTTTAAGGAACTTTGCTAAAGATGAATCTGTTTTAGAAAGTTAATTTTATTTTGGGTAGAGTCTAAAAGGAGCGGTCTAAAAATAGGGATAAAAAAGTTAATTCAAGGAGAGCCTTAGGGTTATTTAGATACTGGAAAATATCCTCTCAGAAGGATTAAAGGGAACAGATCTCCCTTCCCAATGCCTCTATGGAGGGCTCAACTTAAACATACAAACAAGGCCTTGACATCCCTAAGCAGTTTAATCTATCCCTTGTAAATGAGTCTTCCAATAGCACCGACTGTTTCATAATTACTCATTGTATTTTCCAACAAAAGAAACAACATGCACCCCCTTCACCTTAAAAAACAAATTCATTCTAAGAGGCTGTGTCAATATGAAACAAAGACTTTATCGAAGATCTAACATCGCAGTTTTGTTCTCTAAAAGGGATAAGTCCACTCCATGATCGATAGGAACTCACACGGTTTGTCGGCATTTCCCGCGTGACTTTTGGAAGATATGTTCATTACTAACTGGAAAAGGCTGAAGGGAAAATACTGGATAACTTTAATCTGAATAAACATACATATACACAATCAAAATAGTGAGCTTTTGTGATATAAGAGGGTGTTCTTTCTTTAAACAGCCTTTCAAAAAAGGGCTTTCCAAATTAAGGCCATCCTTTATTTACAAATTATGTTTGTGCTTTCTTTATCATGTCACGATAACTTCAACTAGTGACAGGTAGAAGAGAGACTTGGTTCTCTTCCTAATGCCCTTCTTTTTTGGTTCATGGTGCCACCACTTTGCTAATCATTCGGGTTAGATATCCTGAATCATGCTTTATAACTCCCACTCCCGGATGTTCTCACATCTCCTAATTCAAAAGTCCCCGTCGATTTTCCAATACTCCCCTCAGCAGTCATTCTTGATCCAGGCCTACCTTCCTCTTCCTATTTCATTCATTCACAGAGACTGTCCCATAACTTGCTCTATGGAAGACCTTGTGCTCTGTGTTGAATATCATGAAATGAGAAAGGCCCATCTCTGCCTTTAATGGGGCTTACAGTTCACCAAGGGACTCAAATGTAGTTGGAGAAATGCAGGGAGCAAGGGTAGTCAACAACAGGGTACTCTCAATTAAATGAGGTGAGGGTCACCCCATTACTAAATTCCAGACCAACTGGAATAACCTTGTCACTGCTATTAATTTCTCAGATAACTCTACTAAGCTAGGACAGGTCCAACCTTCTACTTAACTTTCAGTATACCTCCTCTTCTGTGGCCTTTCTTTTCTGCTTTGAAACTTCCCCTGGCTTAAAAACTCAAGCCTCCCACAGGCTTAACCCAATTTGCCTTCCAAACACCTTCCCATTGCTCCATAGTTTCTCCTTAGGCTGTAGCCAAATAAACTCCCAGTTGTCCTCCCATGCTTTCCCAGCACCTCACACATCATTTTGGTCCCCATATTTACTTACACATAGGCATACACAACAAATATCAGTTGAATGAAAGAATATGCAAACAAAGGAATAAATTAACCAAAGCTAGGGAACAAAATTAATACATGTTTTCCAGTGCAGCATATTTATTAGCTCACTTGGAACAAAGCAAAGACTAGGCCAGTATGTGAAACTCTCTTTACCACATTTTCTTCTGAGAGAAGGAAAAAAATGTAGTTGAATTTCTCTGAACCAAATCAAACACAGTATTTAGCAAAGGGTCTCTGGAATGTTACAAGTAACACTTCATAATTACAATAGATTTGAGTTCAAAGACCAAGTGATGAAAAGAAACTTTCTAATATGGGGTTCAATTCCCTATATAAACTTCCTTTCTGTGGCTCCATCTACCACTTGAATTTATATTGCTATTCTACTTTGTCATAAAAGCAGTCACCTTGTAACCCTTTTTATCAAGTAATCTATGCACTACCTAAGAGTACACTAGACTCCATCAGGCGAGCTATAGGTTTACATTACACAAACATACCAATTCTGCCTGCTCAGCACTAGTTGTCAATAAAAGCGAACAGTTGCAAAACAGCAAAGTAGGTTCCTTGCCTTCAGAGAACAGATAGGAGCCTGCCAGTTTTGCAAAATAAACTCTTTGCAATCACCGAAGCTAATCTGTCAACAAATTACCATTAAAGTCATACCTCCTAAAAGTTCAAAAAGAGATTTCTGATTAGACAAGAGATAGCAAGTATTTTTTTTTATTATTACTATTAGCTCACAGGTCAAGGCTTAAAATTACTTTGTCAAAGCAGCAACGCTTTTGCTTAAAGTCAAGAGGGTAGACTTCACTCATAATGAAATGTGGCATCTGAGTTTCTATTACCATGCTCTTTTACGTACATGGCTCTTTTTTTCTTTTTTGTTTCCCGTGCCATCTTAATTTTCAATGGAGAGATTAATGACACACAACTGTTTAACAATCAAAACCTGAAAGAATTTCATTCAAGGCTCACATCACATGTTACATAAATCTTTGACAACAATATTTTGATGGAAGGCAGGTCTAAACTAACAGAGTAGAGAGAGAACTAAGTTTAGCATCTAGGGTGAAATAGGTGAAATATGCCTTTTCCAGAAAGACCCACAAAACGAATTGAGAAAAGTGGGAATTTGTTATTGTTGTGGCTGATTTTTCATTATTTGTCAGAATTATCTGAACTCCTATCTCAGTTTTGTGTCAGTTTGTTTATATCATTTTTGTTAACGTTTTGGTGGCAATGACTCCCACAGAATAGTTTCGCCCATCAGTATTTTCAATGACATTTTAATGCCGTCTCCAAAAAAGAGTATATCTTAGCAGAGCAATTTCTTTAAAATTATAGCTTTCCTTCTACCTGTGGAGGAAAGTTTTAGCTTCTATCACAGTGCCTGGCCCTGTAAGGGCACTTGATAAATAATAATATCTTTTCTTACAATCCCTTCCAGAAGATTCCCTTTTAGGACACAAATATGCTGACCATCTTTTCCCTTCCCATAGCATCAAAAGACCCTCCTTTCAGATATGGTCCCTGGCAGCTACAATGGGAAAGGCCACTTGAGAGCATTCCTAACAAAGTTCATAAGCAACTCTTTTCAAAGGAAAAAAATAGCAAAGCTGAATTACTTATTGCTTCCCAGTCTTAAGTATGGATCTATAAGATCCACACTTAATCACTCAAGCCTCTCTCTATGGAGTGAGAAACAAGGCAAAGGATGGTCACTGGAATTTAACATGGTTCCCCTTAGGAATGTGGGTAAGAATGAGAAGCAAAGAGATGGCTCCTTTCACATAAGCATATTGCCCATCCAAACACTGACACCTATTTCTTCCAGGCATTGTTTTTCACAGAGGCAACTAAAGTTGGAAATTTTGGCAGAACAACTTCCTACTTCTTCGCAATACCTACTGGTATTTTGGGTGACAAAAACTAAATGAAGGGATTTATTGTGTCGTTTTAAAAAAGAGAAGAATTTTAAATTTTTGTGTACTGAATTATACTAAAACACTGACATTTTGGTCATTATGATTCCATTTCTCACATTCAGAGAACCGCAGGATATACACTCATGAGTCCCCCAGCCTCCTTGGCAGTGTATTTCCACATCCCCTTTGAATGTACATAACTAGACTTTCTTGAGTCCTACCACACTCATGCTATTTCTCTGAGCTTCTCTCGTCCTGTGTAATGACTAATCTTTTAGCTCCTTCAAGGGCTCATCAGCAAGATTCAACCCAATAAGTCTTCCTTCTTCCCTTTCATGATTTTTCAGAAGCTCTCTATTCTTTCCACCTCTCTTTATCTCCTACACAGTCATTTGGCATTCTGTCTCTTTCTTTTACATGATTAACATGAAACAAGTACCACTACCTTTTGGGCTAAAAGGTCCAGTATCTTAAACCAAATGTCAAAGAAGCTATATGAAGTAAATATGTCAATTATCTATACTCTCTAAATAATACATGTTCAAATTCCATATATAGTTTCTTTTTTTGTCTTTCTCACACATTATCTCTAAACTGCCCCCCCCCACAGAAAATGATAGCCACACCTCAACACCACAGCAACTAAAGCTCTCCCTACACTGATTTGCAGACAATAAAATTGCCAGTAGTACTATAAAAACCCCCAAAACAAAAATCAAACAAAAAAAACAAACCCCAAAAACCCATCATTAAATGGAATGTTGTTAAAAAATAGCTGTTTTATTTAACAGCTATTCATTTTTATTGAATAAACATTTTCTAGTATGCATTCTGTTAATTGACCTGACAGCATATGCTGTATATGGAGAAACTTCTAAACATTATGCTCTATGTAATATGCTTATCTGAAAAAGCTCTCATTTGCAGCAATATGGAAATAAAATTCTGCTTTCTAAAATTCAAGACTTTTAAAATGCATTAATCCACACAGTTTATGAAATTGCTCTGGACATTTTAAAATCCTTTCTTTAAGAAAAAACTTTAGTAATTGGTAATAGTATTTGTTGCGGAGTTTCATAATGGAGTAGTGCATATCCAATATAGAACTTTTACAGGCCTAGAAATGGGGCAGGCATAATAGGAAATAAAAAGCAGTTATGGTATCGGGTAAAGAATTACTCAATGCCTAAAAGAAAATGTTCGGAAACTCTATCAAATTATATTATTAGAAAACTATTGTTGTAATAGTTTCATGGCCCAGATATAAGTAGAGTTGAAACATTACAGAGATAATAAATGCAATTAGTTTGAGGAAGGAAGACAGTTTGTGAGTAGGTTGGTGGGCTCCTCCAGCTAATGGCAGCACCTCTCCTTGGTTGATGGATTTTGAGTGATGATGGCATCTTCCAGACCAGAATCACCAACTCTACTGCCTGGAGGGCACAAATGGGCAAGGCTGCTGGGTGGGACCAACCCAAGGGATGCAAGCTCCCTGACTTAAGCAGCAATTCATTTCCCAATGATTGTTGCCCTTGTAGGAATACTGATCCGGGGTGAGCAGATCTGATTTTTTTAAGGGAAGATTTTTTAAGAGAAAGCCAGATTTCCCTCATTTTCTAAGTTATCAGCTATGTAATTTTTAAAAAACACAACTCTGTTTGGATATGGTTTAGATATTCTATAGACCAAACCAAGGAGAGAAGTCACTCCACAGTGAATCTTTGGGAAAACTCTCCATTCTGAAAGGGCACATGCTATCATTTGTAAATCTTTGGTAACATGGACCAAACATGGAAAGGCTTCAATTTATTTATTTTAAATCCTGGCATTAGGTAAAAATTCTTCCTATGTCATCAATGATTGTACTGGTGCAACTGGAAAATCCTATAACATTCAGTTTCACAGACAGCATAATTAACTCGTTTTTATATCAAGCCCTTTTAAGCCAGATCTTTTTGTTCCATGGACTTCTAACATATTTTACAGTTCTAATTCTCTTCCACTGTCCTACATTAATCAAAGCTATAACCCCTGTTGTCTTTGTACTACAGAATCAGAATGTGCCCCTGGCGAGGAATGGGGGAAAAGTCAACAGGAATTAAATTTCAGTGCAACTGTTTACTCAACTGTGGCCTGCAGTTATTGAAATTTTATCCGTGGTTTTGTGTGACTACCGCAGTAATGAATTCAGCATGGCTGTGATTTTCTCACTGCTGGTATTCTCACTTCAAGTAAAAACCTGTAGAATAAAAATGACAAAAACGACCCAAGTCCATCACGTTGACGCTCAGATTTCTCCAAACTGTTTAATTGTTGCAGTTTTCAATTTGGAAGACAAGCCTGATAACTCTGGTCCTGTGAAAGTTTTTGAATCCTGTAGTTTTTTTTTCTTATTTTAACTACAGGCTTTCTTTTCCCCCAACAACCTGTTAAAAGCCTCATCATACACTAAGGGGAGTCAAACAGCTGTCAGTATTTTATTTTAAAAGACCAGAAAAGGCTGGCCAACCACAACATGTGAGGTTTGAGCCACAAAGATAGACCCGCTGCTTTCTTTCTTCCTAAAATATATCAATGGAAAACAAACCAATTTTTAAAAAAATATTCAAAAAGAGTTCTGAAGTACAATCAAAGATATTGACCTTGATATCAAAAACCCATTAACACGTATTTTCCAAAGTGGTCACAGCCAGAATAAAGAGGGGAGATGTGACTAATTTTGCTCCTGATGATTTTTAAGGAAGATGTTGTTAAAATGCACATTTATAACTTAACTTTCTTTGTAAGGTAAGTGTGTCATTGCTGTTATAGGAGTGTGTGTGCGCGCGTGCGCGCGCGTGCGCGCATGTGGCATATATATTAAGTTTTTGGCTGGCTTACTCCTTTGAGACAGTGAATGATTTTCTGTTCTTGAAATAAAATACAGAAGTTAATTTTCCATTTATTTAATTGATGTGTTCTAAATACTAAGTACTTGGGGTTCATACCACATTGGTCAATAGTCCCACCTCAACTACTCCATAAAGAAACAGTTGATTTTGGCCTCTATGGTAAGGACAAAGAAAATGGCACTCTAAAATACCATTTATTTTCAAAATAAACAATCGATATCTGGAAACACCACCTGAGCAAATACATCGATACCCTTATACTACTTACTGATAGGTTTTGGTTAAGAATCTCATTTGTTAGAATTAGGCCATTTGTACTAACTTAAATGCACATTGTTTATACACAACATACATCGTAAATTCCAGCCCAAGGTGCAGATACAAACAGGTGCGGGCTGCCAATGAATGAGAGATTAAATCACTTAAACAAAGTCCTCTGAATTAAGACCTTAGCTTGTCTTAGTTTCTTTCTCTCCTGACAGGTTCTATTGTCTCATGTTGGTTCCACCAATTTCTACCGGAATAAGAATCTAATAATCCCTTATATTTTAAAAAATTCTTAGCAAAAAGAAAATAAAATATGCTTTAGAGCCTGCCAAAGGCTATATCCCTAAGATACAAACAGATACTTTGCTTCTCTGATACAGATTCCAAGAAAACGTTTGAGATTTGCAGTTCTTCTCCCTCACTCCCCAACTTCTGTTTCTTTCAGAAAGGCTCAAAGATGCATCATTCTTTTTTCCACCTTTTACCAAGTGGCACCATAACTATGTACTGAATAAATGAATCAAAGACTAATATGGAACAAAAACGATCCATTATCTTTAACAAAAACTAATAATATAACCTGATTCCAAGAGAGGTTAGAAAACAATGCCTGCCTTCAGGCAAATGCTATTTACCTATTTGAATTTTCATCAACAATTTGGCCACACAACACCATTTTCTGGGTCACCTTTACCTCTCAAAATATTTTATCTGTCACTCACAGGTACCCACTTACATGCCTGCAAAATAATATAACAGGAATGAGTGTGTCCCAATTCATGTGCATTCTGGGGAGCCACCAAGTAGAGATAATATAAAACATTAATAGGATTTAGCTACATGCCAATAGCCATATGTATGTAAGAAACATATGTAAGTGGCCCATACCTCTAAATTCCTACAGGTAGCAGGAAGCAACTTCTTACACTGATGCCTGTGTTATTGCTTTTTTGACTGTTAGTTACCCAATTCTGCCTGTATTTCCATTTGTTTCTACTCTCCTTTTCACCTACCCTTTTCTCTCTTCTATCCTTTTTTTTTTTAATCTCTTATACTTTCCTTATTGTTTCCTTCTTCATAAGGCTTAATAAGTCAGTTCTTTCTTTTTTTAATTAAAGCATTGTATACTATTTCTCCAAAGGTTAATTTTATTCCAAGTAGTTAAACTTTAGTCTGACATACTGAGAGCTGGGAGGGAATAGCCAGAGGTCCACTCAATCCCATTCCCAACAACCGCTCCCCAAGAGTGGGTTCTGAAGACTTCCTAATCCCAAAGGCTTGCGAATTAGTCTCTTAAACCAATCGGCGGGACCCGAAAAGATACTGCTTACAGTCAGATGGAGAGTCAAGTGAGCATAAAATATTCACAGTGGTTAAGTGTCAAATCATTGGCATGGACCACACTCCACGTTTGACTCCAGAGCACAGTACCTGCTGCTGCTGCACGTGAGCCAGATCGGCCGCCCCAACGTCCACGGCTGGCGTCTCTCCGTTGGACCGCCCTTCCCGAAGACTGCCACACTCTAATAAGTGGTTGCCGCTGCTCGACCCATTCTGGATGGCTGAACCGTTGCTTTTTGTCTCAGGCCCAGATTCTTGCATCATGACTCAAAAACCTGATAGAAGGATTTTCAGGAGGGAGTGGGGGAGAAAGGGAAAAAGAAAAAAGCAGCTGTTAAAACAGTTGTTGTATGTAAGGAGAAGGGCCCTGCTTTAAATGTTGCCAAAAATCTATAAACAGTTGTCATTTTCTTTCACTCAGTTTATCCCCGTTAATGGTCCAGTCCACTAGTTTCTGAGTATGGAACTATCGGTCCAAATTCAAGTTTTAGCAGTAATGTTTTAAATATGTTATCTTTTCCCCTTGGAAAAAATAAATACTTCAGGTGGACCTAGAATTTATAATTAAATTTCCATAATCATATCTCGATATTTTGCCCAAAAGCCAATAAGTCATTCTATACAGGATATTAGGTAAAACATTAAATTTTAGTGTATGGAGACTCTGTGGTGATGACACTCTTAGGGAAAAACTCTCCAATTTAAGTTTATCAAGAGATGACACACATTACCAGGAGGTCCCTGAGGTAATTTGTGATGTAAACCCTGACAGACAAAAATCAAAAACCATCTTAAAGATTTGTACTCCTCAGTATTACTCAGGTACTGAAACTCTTCGAAAGTGGCCATTCTAAGATAGGCCACTTTTAGGGAGGAAAAACAAGCCTCCTCTTTTCAGAAGCTAAATGAATCTAGACTTTGATCTTTGTCTTCTACTTAAAATAGTCTTGAAAATCGCATTCAAACTTACACGTTTCTCATGCTGGATTACTAACCATTAATTTGGCTTGAAAGGTCTGGGCCTTCTTATATTTCTTTTGGAGAAAATCTTGCCCAGGCAGACCAAAAAAATGTCTGAATTTGAAAGTACTAAACATCTAATAATAACAATTATAATTATAATTATATAATGATATATGTAAATATAGCCCAAGATAAGTAGCTAGAGAATATCACCTGCACAAATACATTTTACATTCCATCTTGTTATACTCTGTAGGTACAAAACTATTATCCCAGGGAGCCAATTCAGCTCTTGGCAAAGGTGTCCCATTATGACAAAAGACATAATATTTGCTAATGTCAACTGTTACCATCTATTTAGCAACAGTGTTGTGCCGGGCCCTATTGCAGGTAATTTACAGACATTCTCCCATTTAGTTTTGATGACGATTGCAATCTCCAGTTTGCAGATGAGGAAACTGGGCTCCAGGGGAGTTGTTTTAATTTGCCCAACATGTATCACAGCTAAGTATGGTGGAATCAGAAGTAGAACAAGTTCAGTCTCATGTCACAGCTCTTAACCACGTATCTTCTTAAAGTTGAGGTACCGTGAGGACTACACAACGAAAATGGATAATCCATACTCCAAGTTCGTAGAGTAGGAACTCAAAAAGGAAAAACAACAGTAGCTAAAGGAAGTTGACAATTCAAACACAAAAGCCGAGATATGCTTGAATAATGAAAACTTTCCTGTGAAATACCAATCACAGATAAAAGGTCAGATAAAATGGAAAGACATACGTACAACCAGTGCTACAGATTTCTCCCCTATACATGAAATAGGTAGCAACATGGAAATTTAAATACTATGGACATTTAAGACAAGGTTGCCTTTTTGCTAGAAATTGGTTTAAGTCTCTTTTCTATAGGCTTCTTCTACAGACAAAAACAAATGGAAGAATTAAAGGCAGAAAAATGCACATCTTTCTTCATTTCCTTTAGTGCACAGTATGATCCAGCTTGAGCATAAACTTCATAGATCCAGAAGACATATTCTTTAAAGTTAATCCAATACTGAAGGGGATTAAGAATGGCATTTTTTGTTAACAGGTGGGAAACAAACCCAGAAGCAACAGCTGATTCACTCTTACTTCTTTATATTAAACTTTCCAGTAATTATAGTCCTTTAAAAATTGCATTCATAGCCTTACAGTCTGCAGGGTAAAGAATCTATCAAAAACAAACAAACAAACAAACAAACAAACGAAAATAAAAAAGAAAAGAAAAGAAAAGAAAAGAAAAGAAAAGAAAAAGAAAACAACCAAAACTTTTTCTAAGATTTAGAAACCAGGCAATGCAAGTATCTTGTTCATCACCAAAAAAGGCAATCAAGTTGTGAAATCTAGGTATTTCTTTTTCCAATGTCTGAGTTTTTATTCCTCAAACTTGAACATTGGTACAGAAGCTAAGGAAAAGGCAGTGTTTAGGTATTTAATGAAGAGAATGATTGTCTTAGAATAGGAAATCCACTGAATTATATTATAAAATATGTAATAAGCATACCTAAAGAAAAAATAAAAATATTATTAAATATATGTACTTCTTACCTTCTGGAAAGCCTAACCATATCAGGGACTAGATCCCCAAAAGACAAAAAAATGTTGCTTATACGTAAAATCTATACCTGTCCTCAGAATGGGATATAGTCAGCCAAATATCCTGTCTTTGTGCAGCAGAGCTGCAGGTAGAGTGTGGCTTTCAAACCATTTGACCATCGGGACTTCGGACCTAAAAACAGGTGTCTCAGAGACTGGCCCTGTTTCTGTTGCCTTGGTTTGACACTATCGTAGTGAGTGGAGTAAGAACAATCTCCAATCCACAACTTGATGAGACGGCTTTTTGCTCTGTGCAGTTCCAAAGAAGACTGCCAAGTTCTTCGATACAAGTTTTGCAGGCATCAAGCCAAGCAGCTTGGCTTGTGAATCGAGTTTGTGAGAGTGCAGGCTTTGGGACCAAAATTGCATAAAGGATTATTTTGGTCTGAGGATGTCCTTAATTAGTCAAGTGCTAATAGCAGTATGTAGGTTGAAAGATTTAAAATTTCCCATAATCTCCCACACCAATCAGGAAGCAAAAGCTTTTGGAAAATCACATGTGAAAAATTAGGAGTGTTGATGTCTGAGAATATTCCTAGCAATATCTGGATAGGCAGTATTTCTTTCTATGGAATATCCCAAGCCATTCAATGAGCCTTTATATCTGTATCATGCTTTGCAAAGTACAAAGCCCTCTGATGTACTTTTCAAACTCATAACAAGACGATGAGAGATAAGGCAGGTGATGTGATCCCCATTTTACATATAAGACAACTAAAGCTCAGTGGGTTAAGGAAAAAATGAAGCCATAATCATTCCCCATTTCAGACACGAACTTGTCCATTTAATAAATGCCAGAGAATTTCCAATTTGCAAAGTCTTGTGCAAAGCAGTGAACTAGTAAATAAAAAAAAAAAGAAAGAAAGAAAGAAAAGAAAGAAAGAAAAAGGAAAAGAAAACTAAGTAATTCTAGAAAAGAGAGTAACAGGTAGACAAAGAAAACCATCTAAAATACAAGATGAAAGTGTCAGCATTATTTAGCAAACAACTACATTTGTCTTTTTCTACTGAGTTTTACAATTTCGGAGTCAGCTGGAAGCAAGTCAATGTGTGCTAGGATGCTGCACCCTCTCTTCTTAGAGGGAACCTGTTCCTGGTGTTCAGTTTGTATAACCTCCCTTCCCTCTGGGACTCCATGAGCAATGAACCGCTTTGCTCCATGACAAACTGAGAACAAGAAACAATGCACAATCATCTAAAAGGCCTGAATATTAGGCATGGCACCTAGAGGACATGGCCACCCCAAATTCACTAACAAGTCCTTTCTCCAGAAACAAAGCCAAACTTTCCTCCGGCTTCTTGTATGGCTTCCCTGAGTGAACCTGGCCTATTGAAATCACATATGATCCAGTCAATACAAATGCTGTATTGTATTTGTATTGACTGGGTCACATGTGATGACCCCATGAAGGCTGATGCTACAATCACATGGATGTCAGAAAGCTTAAGGAAGCCATAATGGCCCACTTTCTATCTTGCTTAGAAACATTACAGACTTCTGATGTCAAAAGACCGGTGTTTGTGCTGGAGGGACTTATAGAAAAGGATGAGAGCTGAGTTTAGCATGCTTATTTATTCTTGTTGCCAACAGAGCTGCTCTCTGGAAGTATTCTGGAAAATTCATAATGTCCAGGCCAATGTATTTATAGTAAATTAAAGCAATGTTTTATTATGATGATTATTTCCTTGGTTACAGTGTTGATGCTGAAAATTTAGGGAAAATAAAGCCCTTGTTATCATGCTTGTGAAGGATTTTAAGCTAACAAAAAGTTCAGTCTTGATTCCAGGGCAGTTAATTAAGGTTGACCAAGTCAGGCAGAAGTAAATTAACTTGGCTGATCAATTATTTATATGAAGCAGAATAAATGCCCTTAAAGAACTTGGTCTGTTCATGAAAGGATGTGTAAATTAAACTAAACATACTTTTGTAAAATATATTTCCACTTCTATGAGGAGAAGAGAAGTTAACTGCAAAATCACTTTTAGGAAAATGATCAGAGTGATTACACGAACCTCCCCCCATCGAACGGGGAAAATTCTCTTTCTCACTGTTCATCCATGTGCAAGGAAAGAAGGAAAATGGCATGCTATTTTGAAGAGATAACAGAAGCTCTTAGAAAAAAATGAAGGAAGGAAGGAAAGAGGAAGTGAGGGAGAGAAAAAAAGGAAGAGAAGAATGATACGAGGGAGGGTGTTGGGATGACAGGGAGGAAAAGAGGGAGGCAGGGGGAAAGGAAGGGGGAGCAGAGAAGGGAAGGAGAGTGGAAGAGAATAACTCTAAGAATAGAGAGATTATGTGAATTTCTATATTTCAGAAATATTGAACATGTGGCTCTTAGTTCATCATCAGTTATACCCCATGCAGAATTTATAGACTGGACAAGAATGGGGGTGGAAGTCGGCTAGCTCTAGTTCTAAAAGAAGTACTCTCTGAATTACTCATGTCTCATCATGAAGATTCAAAATCCTTGATGATAATGTTCTTGTTAATCAGGAAATAAGAATGAAAACTTTGTATTAAGATATAAAGCATACTTCTCGACTTATCTGGTAAATAAACTGGTTCCCTGTAAATGTGCAAAAAGTACACCTGGCAAACACAAAACTCTCAAAGGAGTTTTAAGAAGCAAGGTGCAGTTAAAGAAATCCACTCCCTCCCCTCCGCGCCCCCAACCTCAGGCAAAGAGCAGGGTAGCCTGGGACTCGGGCAAAGGAGAGCATCCAGATGAAAGTCAGCCTCTCAGCAGAGTGCCACAATAACGGACACCTCACATTTCCTAGCGTGTGGCACATGCTTTCAATTGTTTACCCTTCACCTGGTAAGATGCTGCTGGAACAGGCAGCAGTGACAAGATGAAGGGCTGCTGGTGGTGGTGGTGGCGGCAGGGGGCTAAGGAGGGGGGGCTGGATTACAAGTGAAACTCAGGAGTTAAGAAAGCAGATAAAGAAAGGGCATAATGGAGGGGCCATAACTGGCCCCAAGATGCTGAATCACTGTTTACAGGTGGGGGTTTCATAGCAGACTCTTTAAAAAAGAAAAAAAAAAAAGGTGGAAAGAACAAAACAAGAGAAACAGAGTGACAACAGCTGATTATTTTCTCATCTGAGATCACTTCCACAAATTGTGAATGAACCCTTCAGACACCACCATCTGTCTATCCGCTGCCCCCACTGGCAGGGGTCCCATTTCATGGAAAGACCATCCAAGAGCCAAGTTTAGGAAGACAAGTTAGTGTGCTGACTGTGTTAGGAAGGCACCATCTTCCAATACCAAATTTTCATAATTATAACAGAAAGGCGTAAATTTTCTAATGCATGGCAGTTCAAAAAGTAATCAAGGGAATGAGCCGGAGGGCTACTTTAATGTATGCAAAGCTAGTGACCCACAGTAAATGGGAGGTAAGCTACAATGAATGCAAAGTACTGCACACAGACTGAAGTCCTGGTCTGATGAGGGACGGCTAAAATTAACACCCAATTAATTTCCGAATTGACAAACAAATGAAACCCATAAATCTACTTTCTCATTAATTTTCTTGTGGTATAATTTAAAGCAGTAATATGAGGGCAAAAATTGAGCATTATCCATCATAAATATCAAAAAGATAGCACTGTAACACCATAAATTATTCATATTACCTGTTGTTAAAAATGATTTATGCATTATCAACTTTATCATGCACTGTAGAAATCTAGATCTATCTTTTTAAAATCTGGAATTTCACTTAGCACTTAGGAAGAAAAAGTTCAGGGGTGATGCAATCGTCAAACGCATGTTTAAAAAAAAAAAAAAGTGGCCACTTATTTAGCCACGTAGGACATCAGGGCAAAATGAGAATCTTCCCAGATCTTAGGTTAGTAGAGGTTGAGAATATCTTGGAGGTGATGAGTTGGGTCTCTCAGTGGGAGGAGAAATGAATTAGCTGTAGAAACGTCCCTCCTAGAAAGTACTGTGTATGTGTCCTAAAAGAGCTACTCATCTCTCCTGCCTTTGAGAACGCAGGAAACACGGGGCTTGGTGCTGGAAAGGAACCTGTACAGGCAACAACACCCGAGTGCACCTCGGATAGCCAGTGGGGGAAAACCTACAGCGTTGGGAACCCAGTGAAGCAAGAAATCCTCAGCAGGTGAGAGGTTTAGGAGGGAAATTATGTGCACTGTTAATCATGTGATATTGGCAGCTCTCTCACTTTAATAGTTCAAAGGAGAAAAAAAAAGACAAATAGGAATTAGTTTGTATTTATCAATTAAACAAAGTATTTTATATTTATCGATTAAATGGAAGAAGAAGCATTTAGATTAAAATGTTTTCCTTCCCCACTTCACCTCTGTTTCATAAGAATTTTTTCAAAATTCCTTTATCTCAAACTTCACTTTTCAGATACACCCTGCATGTAGTAGGAATTTAATACACAACTGCTGAATTTTTAACTAAACGATTAAATGGCAGAAAAATCCAAGTGTAACCTCTCAATGAAATTAGAGCAAGGGCTTGCGTGAGCCACCACCTTTTATGTCCTACTTTTAAAATACTCTACTTCCTGTACTTCTTTGCAATGAGTAGCCGTTTTGGAGTTCTGAAACTCAGAAAATAACTCATCACTAAATCATTTTAAGTCTTAATAGAAGTAGAATTGTCTCAGTCATTGAAAATTTAAAGATAATCAACCAATGAAAAACTCTACCAAAACCCATGGTGAACATTTAATATAGATAAGGACAATTCAGATGGATGGGAAATGGTAAATAATAGGATGTTTAATTTTCCCTGTAACTCATGACTCAGAACAGAGTTAGAAGAACAGGGTTATAATAAAGGCACTTCTGAATTCCAATACCAGGGCAGAAGTGCTGTTCAGAAAAACTGTAGATGTCTCACTCTCATGACCTGTCTTAATCAAACTTCCCTGGACACTGCAGTCTATAAGACATCAATAAGTGCAGATAACAAGCATCCCACCCTCGTAAAAGTTAAAGATGTCCAATTTTTATTTTTGGAATTTCGGCTACTGTTGGTCTTTTTTTCCTTCTCTCCCACCAAAACACGAGATTAACTGCTGTAATCACAGTAACTGTGGGCAAACTATGGAGGTTAGAAGGAAGCCGCTCTAGGAAACAGAAATATAAAGGAGAATGCATACCCACTCCCTGGCATATCAATCCAGACAAGCTCAAATAAGTAAACAGAGTCCAAAAAGGAGCTTTTCCAGTAGTAGGCTGTTTGGTTTCCCATAAGGAAGCCTCTGAAGCTTAGGGTATGACAGAGCCAGGTGTTCTAGGGTGCTTAATTAAAATGCATTTTCACAGAACAGAATAGATTTTAAGTTTGAGAACTAACAGCCTGCTGAACTTTAATCATCTGAACATTCAAACAGTTGAACTCTCACAAATAGCCTGGTGGAATAAAGTGACCAAACAACCAGTTCAGAATATATATTCTTTAATTTCCATATTTTATGTAGTTTAATATATATGGGGCCAGGTTCCCAACATCAATCAATGAGTGGCATGTTTGAAGACACACTTCACGTATCTCTCGCTTTGCCTCCAGCCCCGAATCGCTCTAGTGGCCAATGTGAACAATATGTTCACAGCATCATGGCAACTCAGTGAATGCAGACCATCAGAAGTCTGTTGCTTGCCATTTCTGTTGTATGAAAAGGACAATTATTTAATTTTATCCTTCAAAAACTCCAATATGCATACACGTATCCCCCTCCAAAGTTTCTCTTACAGATAGATTAGCAGGTTTTTTCTGACACAAAGGCCACACTTTGTTGAAGGTCATGACCCCTCAACCTCCACTCTCACTGGAGTCTGTGTTGTATCCTTATAATTTACAGGAAATGCTGGCAGAAACTGCCTAGTATTGAAACACAATGTAAATTCAGAAACAGCAACAAACAGTAATTAAAACAACAACAACAACAACAACAAAAAAGATGATGTGAGCTGAGTTTTATCTCCTGTTTGCAAAACACGACAAAGGACAGCCTAATGTTCTGTCTTATCTAATGTGGCTCCCAGTGTCCAAGGCACAAGAGACACATGGAGCTGAATAAAGAGACACAATTTCTGCTTTACTGAACTAGAAATACAATGCATAAACTCATTGTAAAACGAGACAGGTAAGAGTAACAGATAAGAATAAAGGCAGTAGCTTTTAAAAACATATAATGTATATTAATCATACGATTTCCTCCCAGTTAAACTATCTCCATTTATATGGCACAAGATTTATTCACAACACATCAAACTGAAAAAGTTAATCTTCCCTTTTCAAACTTGACAAAGTGCATATATCACAAAGGATCACACGCAGCCCAAACAACAACATGCAATGCACACACAACAGTACAAAACCAAAGGACTGTACCTGTCAAAGGTGATCGACTTGTTCATAGCACTAGACTGTTTCTCCTAGACCTTCTAAGTCCTTGTTTGCTCCACAAAGTTTTCTACCATCTGATGTTCTGTTACTGAGCTAGTGGCCTTTCAAGAGAGCTCTCTCCCTTCTGAAAAAAGCAAACAACTGCATAGATATCATTACACTAAGGAAATCTCTTAGAAAAACCAAACAACTTGCTAATCTCTCAGCCCCTTCATCCAAGCAAAAGATAAGAAAAGCAAACCTAAGTCTGTTTCAACCACATTCCAGGGACAAGTTCCCCTTTTTATTTCTTTATCAAAATTCTAGCATATAAGTTTTTTTTTTTTCCGTGTGTGTGTGTGTGTGTGTGTGTGTGTGTGTGTGTGTGTTTAAAAACAGACCTTGCAGGATAAACTGCTGCTCACACCCACAAACAAAGCAATATTTGTTTAATAAGGATTGCTGCCATGGGTACAGTAAACAAGGGGCCCAGCATTTGTGTTTATGAACAAACACATCATCTTACAAGAGCAATTTAACATTAACCAGGTGGAATAATCAACAGATTTCATAGGTGACACCAGGGGCAGGACTAATGTAAACAGAACTGGGGAGGAGAAAGGGGCCAGTCTTTGGGAATCAAGGTCGAGGTAAATGCATTACAGAGTAAACAGCTGCAAGGAAAGCAAGATAAACAAACAGTCATTCTTCTGACATTTAGAGAGGCAGAAAGGTTGTATATTACATAGATCAGCTGCTGACCACCATGAAATCAAACCAGTTGGAGACTAGGCCTGCTTGTTTGCACAATGCCATGTTTGGCTATAAACAACAATTTGCTGTTACCAACCTCGCATTACTCATCATCACATAAGCCAGAGAGAATCAAGTGAAACCTGGTTAACTCTTTACTGGTGACATTACTTAGAAATAAAAAAGCATGGCTCCCTATAAAAAAGGAGAAGTCGCCAAATAAGGCGAGAGAGCTCAGTCAACACCTGCCTTGTATATAAAAAGAAATTATCCAAAGTTTAAACTACTAAAAGTTAGATCTTGTAACAGCTTTAAAAGACTGTAATGTTTTCATGCTTGAGTAACTTTGCATTCATTTCCTGGACTCATCTTTTATCAATGAAACATATGTGTCACATAGGACTCAGATCCTGAATACTTGATCTAGGTTTTTAAAACTCTAATTGTCCTTCTCCCCGAGTTTCTTATTCCAAGATACCTTTAAGCACACTGTGTGCACAAAGAGATTTGTAGCATTCTCACCCACTTTGCAAAAGTAAAACTACATCAGGTTATAATTTTGTCCTTAAAAAAGATTATATAAAAATTAATCAGTTGATGTTACATATACACTCAGAGTTCATTCTGTCAGCTTATCAAAGAAATTTTATCTTTCAAACCCAGGAGCGAATACAGTCAATATATCTAGCAATAAAAGGGTTAGGAAGAAATGTTTTATTTTCAAATCTTGCTTCCTGTCTACTAACATATAAAACAGCGGACTGTATAAAAAAATTATCATGTCTAGTCAAAGATATCATATTTAGGTACACAATTTGCAATTAAAGTTTTAGTTTGAATCTATTTACAGATACCTTAACTTTACTAAATTCATTAATTTTGATACGTGTGAAGAATATCCTTCCATTCATTAAAATTTAATAAGAAAAACATACGGGAAAAACAGTTTGATAATTTATATTTGGTAACCTATATTTTACACTTATAATCAGTTAATTAATTTTTTTAAATTCTGCACTATGTCAGTGCAAAGTACAGCAAAACAGTAGTCTACTGGATATCCAAAGCAAAATTTGAAAATAAAATATAAACAAATAACGGTACACATGAGAAGATTCCGGAAATTATATTAGTAACGATCAGATTATTAGAATTTCCATCTCTGTCTAGAAAACATAACAGAATTTTAGCAGTCATCCCATTTAACCCTGATCCCACCCCACCAGTTCCACTATAAACTTCTTATCCTTCTCTGTCTGCTGTTGTTCCTATCTCCTGCTCCAATGCTCTTACCTGAGTTCTGCCACTCTGAAGTCACAAAGTAATAAGAGTGTTCTTTCTCTTGTGTTTTGTTTTGTTTTGTTGTGCTGTGGTCTGTTTCCTAAGTCCCTCCCTACTGACAGTCTCCTTTCACCAAACCAACAAAGCCCCAAAGCCTCAACAATGTCCGGAGAAGAAATTTCCAGAGGGTTCACTGCCCTTGCAGAAGGGTATTCCTCAGGTTTGTGGACTTGTCACCACCTATGGACACAGGAAGGGACACTGAGACCTCTACCTTTACTGCCCTAGAAAGCCCTGAGAGGCTCGAGCTGTTCCACTGCCCTAGAGCAGGAAAGCCAGCCTTGCTCAACTCTGATGATTGCTGGAACTACTAACATAGAGAGACTCTACCTCCAGTGCTTTGGGATTGGACTTTTCTCAAATTCCATGCTCTCTAACCTAAGCATGAGGGTAGGATGACTAGGAGACATGGAGAAGTGAAGTGCCTTATTCCATATCCCAGTGAAATTCGAGAGAGAGAAAAAAAATGAGTAAGTCTAAGAAGAACGCTGTGTGCTGCCATCCTTATTCCCCATCTTCATTGGAAAGTGCTAATTACCTATTATCTGCACTTTCAGTCTTTTCTAGGAGCTTTCCTGACCTTCACTTGTATTTTATTTTCATAAAGTCTGAATGAACTAGCCTACTGGCAAAAGATTATAGAGTTTACAATTCTAAATGGTAATCCAAAGAGTTGTAACCATTTGCCTTGATGAAGGCCAATAATTGAGCCCTTCAGTTCTTTAAACCAAGCCAAACCTAGGCACATAATCTCCACACAAATGGGACCCTTTTATATGCCAAGATGATTCTACTGATTGCTTTCCATGAATAGGATTTTTTTAAAAATACCTTTTTTCTTTATACCAGTTGTGGTGGTAAACTTTGTCCTAATCCACCTTTAGTTTTACCTGCAGGTACCTAGTTTACATTTGTGCCCCACAGACCCCAAATTTTTAAAGCTTTATTTACTAAATAAATAAAACAAAATAAATGAAAGAGAAAGCATGCCCATTTATTAAGGAGTCTTTTATATCTCATTTGGTAAACTATTTTAAAAACTGAAAACAGTCCCGAAGAAGCTCTAGGGACCCACGATTGGAAAGGATTGTTTTATTCTTTTCACACCTCTTCTCTGGGGTGAAATTCTTACAAATTCTAAGACTCAAAGAGTAGTCATACCACCTCAGTGGACACTCAAGCCAGTTTCTAAGCCTCAAACATTCACTTCTACTTCTACCTTTATTATTTTTGCCATCTCCATCTATACCTCCACCAACGCTATTTTAAAAATTCATTCACTTTTGACAAACATATAAATCTATTTCAGAAGAAACCTAATATCACTTTTTCATATGGAAAACCAGTATGTATCCCTTCATAGAAGAGTAAAACTTTATAATGAATGTATTACAACCTAACCAAGGTTATTAAATTCTAGCTAGATCCTGCTGCCCACAAAGGCCCTAAGCGGGAGCCATGTTCTTTTCTTTGTTAAATAATGAGCTTACAACCAGAAGAGATTAAAGACACACTAGCACCAAATGGAGACTTTCTCCTTGGCCTTATCAGAAGGATTAAAACTGACTGAAAATGGAATTGCTTCAACATCAAATCATAATAATGAGAATTGGTGAATGATTTATGAACTATCTAACAATCCTGTTCCAACAAACCACTGAGTAGTACAAGCGTACATACTGGGGAATGGAGCTAGAGAAGACTTCACGTGAAGTCTCTATCCTTGACTCTTAAGCACAGTATTCCTAACAATGCAACAAAGCACCTATAAAGATCCTACTGTATATACTCACGATGCTAGAGAAATAACCAACTGCCTAGACTCTCTACTCTTGCCTCAAACTGAATGGGGCTCCTGGACCATGGGTATTATCCTTATAGAAGACAACTTAAAAATCAAACTGAAGAAATGGGATTCCAGATGGCATAGAAGACAGAGGTTGTGCATGCCTCCTCTAGCAACCACACCAAAAATAAAGAGCAACTAGTATGCAGAATCACCAAAAGTCTGGCTGAACACAAACCCTCCAAGTAGGTCACCTCAAATAACAGGTCACCTCAAAACAGTAGGAGGGGCAGAAACGCAAAATGGTGTGCTCTCACAACTGTGTGTGGCAATGGAGAACCGTGAGGGCCATGTTGGCTGCAGAGCCACCTCCCCTATCAGAGGAGTGACAGGTATAGGACTCACCTGGGGATCCGCAGCCCAGGGTTCCAGTGTCGGGAAGAGAATTCCCCACACCCCCTGATTGTGAAAACCAGCAGAGGTTGCAATTGAGTGAGACAGAGGGCTACAGGAACCAGAGTCCTTCCTCTTGAAGAGCCCACACCCGGTCTTACTCACTCATGGATTTGCTTGCTTTGACTCCAACACTGGGGCAGCTGCTCAAGGGGCGGCAGGGACACATGGGGAGGAGCTGAGCTGTCGGCCTTCCGGGCGAGGGCTGTGGGGGGAGCTTAAACCCGCATAGCGATGCGGACAGAAGCCAACATTCCTTTGTCGAGTCCTCCCCACTCCTAGCCTGCAGATGAAGGCACCATCAACCTGGGTAACATGGTTGCTCCACCCAGGGGATTCCCTGAGACTCTGCTTCTCCCAACTTGTGGGCCCACCCAAGTCACTTCCAGTGGTTTGTTCCATATGAATAGGCCGTCTTGGCCTCTGCTTTAAACTTTCATAAAATCTCCCAGAGGCTCACAAAACCCCTAAAAACAGCATCTGGCCTTGGCAAGCCCTGTCCTCTTAAAGAGCAGCCCTAAGCAACCTCAATATCTGACTTGGCCCTTGAGGCACTTATAAGCCCAGTACTGGTGGCAGTCATATCTGCATATATGGATTGCTCAGTGACTCTTACCAGGTGGTCCCGAAGGTACACAGGCTGTAGTTGAGGTTGGACTGCAGCTGAACCCCTCACAGGTCTGTGCCACGGGGTCTCACAGCATAGCTACTACATAAGGCCACCCTACTAAGACTGGAAGACTTAGGAGCCCTACCTAATATGTAGAAACAGACACAGGGAGACAGCCAAAATGGGGAGACAAAGAAGCACGTCCCACATGAAAGCATAAAACAAAGTGCCAGAAAAAGAACTCACCACAATGGAGACAATATACAAGGTTCAGAGTTCTAAACACTGGTTATAAGGATGCTCAAGGAATTTAGGGGAGGCGTAGATTAATTCAGTGAAAACTTTAAGAGAGATTTAAAAAAACCGAATAAGATGGAGATGGAAACCATAATAGGAAGCCAGTCAGAAATGAAGAATATAATATCTGAGATGAAGAGTACATTAGAAGGAATCAACAGAGTGGACGCAACAGAGGATCGAATCAGCGAGACAGAGGATGGGGCAGCAGAGGACACCCCATCAGAACAGCAACAAGGAAGAAGAATCCAAAAAAATAAAGATTGTTTAAGAAGCCTCTGGGACAATGTCAAGTGTAACAACATTAGCATCATAGGGGTATCAGAAGGAGAAGAGAGAGAACAGGGAATTGAAAACCTATTTGAAGAAATAATAATGGAAAAATTCCCCAACTTGGTGAGAGAAATAGACATACAACCCTAGGAAGCTCAGAGAGTCCCAAACTAGATGAACACAAAGAGGCCCACACCGAGAACTATCATTGGTAAAATGGCAAAGGTTAAATTCAAAGAGAGAATCTTAAAAGCAGCAAGGGAAGAGCAATTAGTTACATACAAGGTAACACCCATAAGACCGTCAGCCGATTTCTCAACATATATTCAAAGTGATGAAAACCCAGGACCTACAACCAAGATTACTTTACCCAGCAAAGTTATCATTTAGAATTCAAGGAAGATAAAGATCTTCCCAGGTAAGAAAAAGCTAAAGGAGTTCATTACCACCAAGCCTCTATTATGTTGGAGGGACTTCTTTTAGAAGACAAATATATGTATCAAAAGTCTAAATAAAGAATGGCAGTAACTACGTATCTATCAATGAGTACTTCGAATGAAAAAGAATTAAATGCTCCCATCAAAAGACAGGGAGGCTGAAAGGATAGAAAAAAAGATCCTTACATCTGCTGTCTGTAACAGATTCATTTCGGACTAAAAGACAGACTCAAAATAAGGGGATGGAAAAAGATATTCCATGATAAACCTAGAGAGTAGTGTGCTGAGTGGAGTAAGTCAAATAGAGGAAGACAAATGCCATATGATCTCATATATATATGGAATCTAAAGAACAAAATAAACAAACAAACAAGCAGAAGCAAACTCATAGATACAGAGAACATTTTGAGAGTTACCACATGGGTTGGGGGCATTGGGGGAGTCAATGAAAAGGGAAAGGGATTAAGAAGCACAAATTGGTAGTTACAAAATAGTCATGGAGATAGAATGTATAGCATAAGGAATATAGCCAATAATATTGTAATAACTATGTACAATGTCTCAGGGGCACTAGAATCATTGGGGTGATCATTTTGTGAGTTATACAGCTGTCTAATCACTATGTTGTACACCTGAAACTAATATAGTATTGTATAATAATGACAACTGAAAAATAAAAGATTATTATTAAAAAAAAAAAAAATTCTAACTGGCAGATTCAACATAAACCTCCCTCCTGGGTCTGCCTTTTCTCATACTATCAAAGAACAAACAGTTCATCAGCCACTTAAGTAAAGCTGCCTTTCTACAACACAAGTTCCAAATTTATTCAGTACCAAGTAACTACTATGCAATGAAAACTATAAGCATATCATTCACATGTTTTATTGGTCAAAAAGATGGATGCTTTTATTAGTCCAACCTTTTTTGTAATGGAGTGCCACTGATGACCCAGCATTAGCCTCATTCCTTGCCATTAATCACACTTCTAAGAGCTCATTTTGCCTTAAAATCTTAAGAAATTGCTATAATTTAAAGACATGGTGTCTACATAATTGGAAATGCCTCACAGATTGTATCATTTCACAAAATACAGTATTTTTTTAAAATGAGAACAATGACCATGATGCTAAGGTATTAGAAAATGGGAATAATTTATATCTACAAATATAAAATGAGATATAAGTATTCTTTTGTATTTGGGGCTTCCCACATCTATACATATTAATCACTATCTTTGGGAAGTGGATTAATCCAAAGGCTCAGGCATATATAGTTTACATAGATTAAAATATATATAACACTACCTAACAAATGAAAAATAAAAATGAAAGGAAAAAAAACTAATGTAAAATGACAGAAAAGATGTCAAAGCACATCTTGTGCTTTAAGAAAATTCCATGAGTGGCATATTTCTCATTCATCATCATCTGTAATTCCTGTGCCTTATCTGTCCAGGTGAAGAGAATTAAAGCAAGCTCTTCAATAAGTGACTTTAGGACAAACTACAGGTATCTGCCACTTTACTTTCAGTGTGATTTCAATAATATAACAATGCCCTTAACTTGTAAGTCCCTATCTCATTAAACCATTTAGCACATCTGTGCACTGTAAAGGATGGTGTATCTGAAAGAGTTTTCAAAATACTGAGCTAAAATAAAATTTTTCAAAAGTGCTCCTTCATCAATTTTTATTACTACACAATTAAAACACAACATATACACATCATCCAATCTTGAATATACACAAAATGGAGACACTGTTACATGATGAATGAAGGGTAAGCTCTCATCACACATGAAGATGATGAATAGATCTGATATGAACGGCTGAGAAGACTAGAGAATCAGAAGGCCTAAAGTCCAGAACCCAAATACTGGCTTACAGTAAGCAGGGTTGAACTTAGAAACTGCAAAAAAGCCAGAGGCTGGTGACAAAGTATAGGTGGGGCTAAGCATCAGACTGCTCAGTTGATAAGTAATCACAACTTTGATTGGGGGGGTCCCTTCTCACTGAGGTATGCTTCCCCTATGTGGTGGTGTCAAATAGTCAAGATAAGCACCTAGACCTTGGGCGGCCCTTCTCCCAACTCTGACTAGTAAAAGGGCCAACTTGTGTACCTATGTCTCATGAACTAGGAGGAAGTGCTGAGCCAGGTGTGCTATTTAGAAAGAGACTGTCACAGATATGCCAAAAAGAAGGGCAGAGTTTCAGGTGCCCAGAATAGGTAGAGTGGACACCAATAGCAGGATCATTTAATTTCATTACTACACAGGACAGCCTCCCCTCACACACTGGGTACTGTGCCACTGAATGTCTACAGAGTCGATGGTGGGGCTGTCTGATGTCTGGTGACTGGATTCTCAACAGGGCTCATTCATCGACTAAACACCCAAAGAAATTTCTGAGAGGGTGTTGCTATTCCTTAGCATTTCCATGGTAAATTTGAGGGGTGGAGCAGAAATATCACCTGGTACCAGTATGAGACTTATAATGGAGGCAACAGAGCCCCTTAGCATTATCAACACATGAGTTAAGACTCATCAAACATCATAGCCCCTGGATGACCAACTGATGGAGCAACCAGTGTATTAATCCAAGAGCAGATCCTTGTGATACTTTCCTTAGGAGACCAGTACAGATGCAAGAGATCTGTCCCATGCAAGGGCTTTCCAAAGAGAACCACACACGCCTCCAACAGATGAGGAAGTTATCACTTTGTGCCCTGCACCTGTGGAACAGATGTCCACAAAGCATGGTTCTATGAAGAGTCGCATGGGTATCTTCTGGGAACTTAGACATGCAAATTCTCAGGCCCATCTCAGACCTACTGAATGAGAATCTGAATTTTAATAAGATCCCCCAGGTGATCACAGGCACATTACAGTCTGAGAAGGCAGGCGTGGTGAAAAGGAAGCAGCCATTAGACCAGACATACTTGAATTGGATTCCCCACTCTGTCAGTTTACAAATTTTCAACAAATGGCCCAACTACTCTATCTTTCCATTTCCTCATCTCCAAAATTATATCACTCTGCATCTGGGTTCACTCATCCTTCTAAGCAATATTTATTTTGTACCTAACATGTTCCATGCTATATATTAAGTTTGGGGCAACAACTGATACAAATCCATCCACATGGAGGTGACTGTCTAATGGAGAAGAAACACATTAATCAACTAGTCATATAAATAATGGAGATTATAATTGTGATAAGTGCTACTATGAAAAATGCAGTGTTCTGAAAGCACACAATGCTAATACACGCAAAGTGCCTTGTATGTAGTAGGTGCTCAATAAATCACAGCAATTACTAGTAGCCCATAAAACCCAGACCTTTAGGAAGCTACTGAAAAATTGCTAAGTGCAGAATACTCTTCTCCACATCAAATAATAGACCTATAGCAGGAATGTGTTCTCAGTTAAAAATTACTTTTGAAAAACGTTTTCCTGCTTTCTTCTGGCCATAGGAGGAATATAACATCAACAAAGTCAACATTACTTCTAATAATGGCTTAGAGAAAGACATTAACTTTCTAGTTTATTGTGAAGAATTAGCTCTTGTTTACCAAGTTGCACTTAAAAAGAAAAATGCAGAGCAGCAGAGGGTAATACTGCAAACCAGCCTTGTTCTAAGCTGTCATTTGATTATCATTTTAAAGCCTCAATACCTAAAGAAAATCTTTAATTGATTGTTTAGTGCCATTTTTCCTTTACCATATTCATTTGTTGAAGTCAAGAAAGGACATGCTAATAATTGCAGACAGAGTTAGCAACCTGTACCTCATGATGTGGACACAAGTGGTTAATTATTAGTGAACTCACCACATGTCTATATAATCGGAAAACTGAACTAACAGCAATCAGAGGGCCTGTGACCAAATCCCCACCACTGAAGATGCCAACCCCAGAGAAGGGTGGCTTTAGTCTACCACACTGAATGTGAAGCTTTCCTAACATTACAACTGGATCTGTTCAGTGTTCCTTAAAACAGCCCTCCAATATCTACCATGTCTTCTCTTTGCTCATTTCCCATTAATTCCTACACTTTAGATAAATACATACATACATATATATATGTATGTATATGTGTGTGTATGTATGTGTGTATATGTGTGTATGTGTGTGTATACACACGCATACATATAATGTAATAGTTCACCATATTTGTACAAGCTTTTAGTTCTTTTCCAAAAAAGAACCTTTTCTGACCTTTAATCAGAATGTCCCTGACCAAAATATACAAAGTAGAATAAGTTAACATGGAATTGGCAGGGAATTTAGGACAGGTATGTTATGTGAAATACATTTTGTGTTCAAACCTCGATCTTAACATATACTAGGTGACTGATACCACCATCAGCTTACACACTGGAGAATCTATTTTGATTTTTTATTAAGTGAAGTACTATTAGGTAGAATAGGATAGAGTCACTAGCAGCTTGGTTAACAGTCAAAAGTGGGTCGTTTCCATTTATTACTGCCTGGAATAAGATATATACTTAGGATAACTTCCCTTGGATCCAAATGTTAAAAATGCAAAGTATGAGAGAAAAGGATACCCCCAGGGCACATCTGGCAATGTCTGGAGACATTTTTGGTTGTAATAACTGGCTAGTGGGAGGCCAGGGATGCTATTAAATACTCTACAATACAGCCCCCAAAACAAAAGTTATCCGGTCCCCCATGTCAATAGGGTCATGGTTGAGAACACTGCTCTATGCAAATCTATATTATTTTTATTATGAGATGAAAGCAATGCACCCTACTTCTTGTTCAATAATAAATTTATAATATGCCTTAAAATTTTAATGACTTATGATTTTTGCTTGCATTTCTAATTCATAAATACTACGGACTCGAGCATTTATTATGTGTCTGGTTAGGCAAGACTTAGGTGATGAGTGACATGTGAATGGAGTGCTGTGTTTCAAGAGGTTAGGCATGAGGAAACTGAGATGGGCTGAGGTAAGGGCATGCCCGTAAGCAAAAAAGAGGACAGGTGCCTGGAAAAGGAAGTGGCCAGACCTGAAAATGAAGACTGGAGGTGGAGCCTTAATGCAGCACGGCAAAGAGAAGGTCTGGGACAAGGGGAGCTCCTCAGGAAAAGAGGGCTGACGGAAGTGCCAGGAGATGATAAAGCTTGGAGACTGGGGAACAAATTTGGAAGCTTTAGTCCAGCACTGACAGAGGCAGAAAGGGTGGGAATGAAAGGAGGGCTGGGCCTCCCTCCCACTTCCCCTGCTTCCCGAGCGCCTGCTCCCTTGTGTATCCCTCTCCTTCTGTCAAGTAGGCATGCCAATCTTAAAATAATCTTCCTCAACCTCAAGTGAATCTTCCCGCTCCCTCCAGCACTTTCCTTCCTTTTACTGCCAGCTGATTGAGAGAACTACACCTCACTCTCTCTATTGTTTCCACTTCTTCCCTCCCACTGGCTTCTCAGCCCACTGCAAGCTGGCTTCTGCCCCAACTCTCTGCTGAAAATATTCCTACCACAATTCTTAATGTGCTTGAGTTGCTAAATTCAATCTACTTTTCAATCCTTACCTTACTTGACCTCTTGATGACACATGACACTGTCATTCACATTGTCTCTCTTGAATTTTTTTTTTTTTTTTTTTGGCCTCCAGGTTTTCCTGCTCATTGTGTTTCTATATCTACATATCTGGTGGCTCCTTCTCACTATTAACTTCTGCTCATTTTTAAATGTTTCATCTTGCCTAGAGTTCCACTGTCAGGACTCCTACATTCTTAAAGCTGGGATCAGAAAACTTTTTCTGGAAAAGGCCAGATTAGTGAATATTCTTGACTTTGTAGTCCATAAGGTCTCTGTCCTAACTACTCAGAGCAGGAGCTCCACTGTAGCACAAATGCAACCAGAAATAATACATGAACAAATGGGCATGGCTGACTTTCAGTAAACCTTTATTTACCTAATGGGTGGCAGCTTGATTTGGTGCACAGGGCTGTAGTAAGCTGACCCTCGCTCTAAAACACAGTCTCTGGAAGTTGACCTTATCCTTCCTATGGCTTCCCTTCACACCTGCCTGTATCTGGTCACTCCTGAATCATTTTAGGTTTCAATCAAAATATCCTTTCAGAACTGCAGACCCCTACTCCTACAATCTGCTGTATATATCTACTTTGCTGTCCTAAACGAACCTCTACTTTGTCTCAAACTGAGATCAACTACTTCTTCCTCTACCCAAACCTCAAGCCAGAGGTTTTCAAGAATGGGGTCACATTCTTAAACAAATTATTTGATAGTTTTCCTTCTCTTTGCTTTTCCACATTACCAATTCTCATCCACTCTACCTCCTAAATACCTTCCCCATAACCCTTGTTTCAGAGCATGGTCCCACTACTCCAGTTGTGAATTAATGCATCTCCTAGTCTGGTCACACCAAAGCACTTTTGATCATGTCACCTTCCTTGCTTCAATGGCTATTCTTCCAATGGCTCCCTACGGCCTCAAGTGTGAAGTCTCAAACTTCTAGGCCTTCTTCAGTAGAAACGTGACTGGCCACATGAGGTTACTGTGCACTTAAAATGTGGCTAGAGTGACCACAGAACTGAATTTTTCATATATGTGTAATGTTAATGCAAACTGGTTTAAAATTCAAAATTGATATTCAGTGCACTCATTGGAAAACTTTTAAATATGTGTTGAACACCTTGTGTATGTGAATCTACTAATCTACGTTTTCGACTGTTATGTTTTATGAATTTTAATATCCAAATTGAAATGATTTTTTAGACTTAGTATAAATGAAAAGAATGTAAAGTATGTCTTTCATAAATTGTAATATTGAAATGATGACATTTTGCATAAGTTTAATTAAATGAAGTAATATTATAATTTATACCAGATTACTTCTGTCTCATTGGAAAGATGTGGCCAATAGAAAATTTTAAATTCCTCACATGGCTCTCATTTTATTTCTGCTGAACAGCGCTGAGCTAGGCACACAGCCCTTCATAATCTGACTGTACCAATGTTCTCTCTCTCACCTCTCACTCCCTATCTACATTGTGTCCACGCTCAACAACTGACTCAAATGCCTCTGTACCTCCACACATATGTTCCTCTGTGCCTCTGCCATGAATCTTTAAGGAGCTTATTCCTACTGAACCTCAAAACTCAATTCAAGCTAAGAAGCTTTTATAGACCATCCCCTACCACCAAAGTCTGAGATAGGCATTCTCCCATATGGTCTCTTCAAATTTTATGCTAAACTCTTGCAAAGAAATCATTACACTGTATTCTAGTTTTCTGAATGCTTAACTGTAAGCAGGCATCATGTTTTGTACCTAACAGGGTACCAGACAGTTTCATAAATAATTTACTGATAGAGATTTGAACAAATGAATGGGATATCATGCAGCTAGTATCAATGACATGGGAGCTGATTAAAATAGCTGAGGCAGGATCAGTGAGGTTATTGATTTCTAGCCCAGATGATGTGGAGAATAATGATGCTTTCATGAAAACAGCCAAGTGAAGGAAAGAGGTTTTTCTCAGGAAAAGAGCAGAATGAAAGCAAGAGCTAGCAGGAGTCATTAGTACAGAGACAACAGTTCAAAGGGAGTGGATAAGATCGAGAGAGGAGGGGAAGATTTCTCTGAACTAATGAGAGTCAATTCCTATATTTAGGAAACATAAAAGTGACATTTACTGAGTTCTACCCTGTAGTGTACATATTAACCCTAAGTTTTTAGAAGAAAAACTTAAGATCAGGGAGTATTAACACACATAAACAAAGCTGGCGGACAAACCTTCGAACATCAAAGTAATCTAATCTGTCCACTACACTACAGAGGTAGAGTCAGGGGTAGAGGGTGACATAGAAGTTAGACGGGAGCTTCAAGAAGGAAGGGGTGGTTGGTGGTTTTAAGTGGTTTAGAAAGGTTGAGTATAAATAAGATGATGGAGAAGGCAAATGGGAATTCCCCCACTCAACATCAAATATCTTCATCCCTCTGCCCTTTCCTCCTTTCCTTCTGAGAGTAAGAGGTTGTTCACCTTCTTGCTTTCCTCCATTAAACTCATGCCTCCACCAGTTATCCAATATCGCCCCCAGCTCTCTACTGGCTCCCTCATCTTAGCCTACAAATACATCAAGGTCCTCTGACCTTACACAGTCATTTCTAGGTTACTTTTCTGCTCTTCCAGTGACAAGCCTTCGGCCTCTTTCCCCTGTTCAGTTAAGCATCTTGAAAAAGTGCTGTCTCCATGTTTTAATATCCTTCTTGCATCTCTCCACACTGTGGATTCTCAATTCTCCAGGTTAGGATAGTAGTGCCTAAACTCTGAAGCCAGTTGGAATCAACTGCTTCAGCCAGGTCAGGACAGCAAGACAGGGGTAGAACCCTGGAGGCAGCATTTACACTTGAGAGGCCCAGGGAAGCAGATCTAAGATACACCAAAGCACATAGACCAGAGGTTCTCTGTCACGCCTGACACCAAAGGCCACCCTTTGAAGCTTCTCCCATAGCTTCTCTGAGACCACGTCCTCTGGTTCGCCAACTGACTCTATAACCCTTCACGTCTTTTTGCATTTTTAAAGGTCTTTACTATTTCTACTCGCCAAATTTATCCCCTTTCTTTCCATCATTCCCATCACCATCCAGCCCTTACCATCTTTCTCCTTTACTTCTCAAGAGATCGTTAGCTAGCAGCCTAAACATCAGCCGAAACAAAACTCAAAGCAGTCAAGTCACTCCCTTGCTTATAAATCTCCAAAGCTCTCCTGTTTTCAAAGGATAATCTTAATTCTTTCACTCAAATAACAGACCCCCTGGGTAACACCTTAGCCTTCTCTCCTGTAGTCTTCCTCCACTAACTTAACAATACTACTGATTACTTACTTTTTTCCAAACATAATTTGCTCTTTCATAGTTCTATGTATCTGTTATCTCCCTCTTGGATGCTCCTTTTCTATTAATTTGATCAATACGCTCCTATAAATGCTTTAAACCCAAGCTCAAACACTAACTTTGGAGTGGAGATATTGCATCTTAGGTACTCCAGATGTATTTTATTTTTATGTTGGCCACAGGTCAGGCACATTTCCATATGATAATCACTAAACATCTCCTCCCACTAGGTCAAGAGTATCCTACCATTGCTTTGCTAAAGCCTAATAGCATTGGATACATTGGCAAAAGTTTGCTAAATGAATGAATGAATCAATGATTGGGGGTCATGAAGGATGTGGAGTGTAGGCATGGGCAATCAACAATACTGTCTGGAACACGGCAGCAGTTCAATAAACTGATAATTCCTTCTCTCTTGCATACTAAGGAGGTGATCAAAGAGAAAAAATGCTGAAGATTCTGAGTTTAGAAAAGGGAAGTTTAACAACTCACATGACCACCACCTTTACAGTAAAAGAGGAATTAAATCATCTACTGAGATCAAATAAAGGTATAACAAAGGCTTAAGTGTAGTGGGCAAGTTTTAGGATGTTCAGTGTAGTGAATGAAAAGAATGTAAAACCACAAACACTGGGACTGCGGAGCCGTTGGGGGCTTGCTTAGTTGACTCCAGAATGCAGAGTTCAGTATTCATTAGCTTATTAGGAAGAGCTGTGGACTCAATGTAAGATGGAGTGGGGAGTTGCCAAGGCCAAAGCAGTGGCAGAAGAAAGGATAAAGGAGCAAGAGAGGGTAGACAGTATACTACTGAAATTACTAGTTATGGATTCTATGCGGGGTTGGGAAGGAAGCAGACACAAGACAGAGAAGATAAAGAACAACCAATGCAAGTGATGGGACAGCCCTGATCAAATGGAGGATTTGAAGTATCTGTGTAAAACACACAGAGTCGTCTCCCCTCATCTGTATGGGCTATGTGCCAAGAACCCCAGTGGATGCCCCAAACCATGGATAGTACCAAACGCTCTACATACTATATTTTTCCTATACATGCATACCTATGATAAACTTTCATTTCTAAATTAGGTATAACAAGAGGTTAACAAAAATGACTAATAATAAAATATAATTATGACAATATACTATAATACAAATCATGTGACTGTGGTCCCGCCCTCTCTTTCAAAATAGCTTATGATGATGTGAGATGATGCAGTGTCTATGTGATGAGATGAAGGAAGGTAAATAACGTAGGCACTATGAGGTAGCATTAGGCTGCTATAAGGGTGACTGAACATAAGCACTGGAATACTATGACAGCTGATCTGATAACCAAGAAGGCTACAAAGTGACTAACAGGCAGGGAAGACATACAGCATGAAGACACTGGGCAGAGGAATGACTCATGTCCAGGAGGGGCGGAGGAGGACAGAGCGAGATTTCATCATGCCACTCAGACGGCACGTAATTCAAAACTTATGAATTGTTTATTTCTGAAATTTTTCATTTAATATTTTTGGACCTCAGCTGACCACAGGAAGCTGAAACCACGGGTAACCAAGACTGCAGATAAGGGGGACTGCTATATAGGAAAACAAAAACAAAAACAAAAACAAAAAACAAACAAACAAACAGCAAGGTATAGACAAGCTTCTAAAATCATCCAGCAAATCAGAAGGAAAGGACCTGGCACCTCGCACAGGGAGATACAGTAGGTGTTCAGTAGATATCTGCTGAGTAAGTGAGTCGATGAGACAGGACACCCCCTCACCCAGTGGTCCAACGAGACCTGCCAGCATCTAATTTATCACCAAGCTCATGAGAAAATTATCCCGGATTAATAGTGTACACCAAGGACACCCCAAAGATGGGACGGTCTGACAAGGTTATATTCAACATTCTAACAGGGTAATATAGGCAATATGTTTAAGAGTTAGAAATACTCAGCCATAGGGGTGCCCAAATCTGCCATGATCTGGCACATTATAGAGAGTCAGTAAATATCTCTTGAATGAATAAGTGAATGAATGAATACATAAGTGGATGAATGAATGATAGAATATACATTACTTATAATACCTATAACAAACACTGGCTGCCTTTCGAAATCATCCCTCATGAAATATTCACTTAAGTCACATTAAACAAGCAACATGGAATGAAGAGATAAGGCATCTTGCATCTCAAAATTTTCGATGATTCAAAGGCACTAACTGGGAGGTAGCAGTGTCTAAAGGTACCTGATTCTGTCACTTGACATGTTATTCCAGAACATCTGTCACATAAATGCTGTCGATCCCCTTATTCCTGGGTAGCCTCAGTTCAGAAGTGTCTCAATCTGATCAGCAATGGCTCTAATGCCTTTTATTTTTCATAAAGTACTAGTGTAGCTCAATTCTCTGAACAACTGGGAAGGAAACAGAGCTGATAAGAGAATTAATGCTTTCTTCCCAAATCACATCATCTAGGATAATAAAAGAATGTTAAATAAATAATTCTTAAATAGGAGAAAAACATTTTAACATAAAGCTCTAAGCCATATTGATGTTTGTAAGTATCACGGGTTCAGGGGAAAAACTTCTAAGCTAAGTCATAATTGCTAATGCCGCAGATTTGTTCCCTGTCTGAGATAAACACAGATTTACATATTTTGTCCGTCTGTTAAACATTCCTGCTACTAAAAAGAATTTTTCTTTACAGGAGTAGCTATTTTTCACCATTCATTTCCAATTCTCTGCCAACTGGCTTCCTTCATCCAGCTGTTTGAGATTTCTCCCACAAACGCCAAGGTCAGAAGAAACCTTCTGAACCATGGGGTCAAGAACCCAATCACATCTATGGCGAGCAACAGCACGCGAGGGGATTTCAACACAAGCAGGAATGGACACAGGAAAGGGGTGCTGACCAGAGGGGCACAAGAAGGGCTACGAGAAACCATATCTTCAGACACTTATGTAACATTCATATTAAGACAGTAGGTTCACAAAAACACTTTCACCTTCTAGAAATAAATGGTGGTATTACAGATTAAACCTGAATGATTTTCAAGTTTTATAAATCCAATTGGAGAGAAAGGGGTGGAGAAAAATCTTGTGTGTCAGTACTCCTATTTTTCCAGTGGCTTTACTTGACACATCGAGGACGTGGGCACTTTTTTAGCAGCCTACAATGCTGGACTCCTCTGGGGAAGGGAAATTTAAATTACAACAATTTTAATCTTCTTATTTACTAGAGCTAACTAGTTAGGAACCTGGATGTGTCACTTTATCTTACAAGGTCTGAACTGGTAACAATCTCAGGATCTCTCTTGTAGGCACGGCTGGATCCTTCAAAGTACAGATGCTTGTTCTAAGTCTGATGGATAATGCTAACATCAGAGCACTGCCTTCCCAGTTCCGGATTCTCTCATCAGGCCCAGGCATGACTCCTGCCAGCCTCAATGCCCCATTCCTCATTTCAACCACCCTGAGAAACACCTCTCACCTGTGCTGGAGCCTCTGTCAGCACAAGTATTGTCAACGTCTACCCCGAAATCCCTTTTCCTTTCTGGGGTTCCCTCCCTTCTTCCCACCCTCTAGACCTTTCTCTCCTCTAGTGCCGGTCTCTCTTTCCCTTTCAGTCTTTCTAGCTTTCCATTTATCTTCCTGTCACAGTCTTTCTCTCACACAGTCACTTGCTCTCACTCTTAGAATTTTCCCTACTTGTCTTCTTTTTGTTAGTCTCTCACTCTTTGCCCTCTCTCAGTATTGCTCAGAATTTCTCCCTTCCTCTTCCCCCCTCCTTTCCTCCCTCTTTCTCTCTCTCTCTCTCCCTCTCTCCTCCCAATTCCTCCCCCCCCCTCCATCTCACCACCCTGCCTGCTCTCAATCTCCATGTGTGAACTGTCACAAACCAGTAAGGGGGACGCTGCAGTTGCACTGGTCAGACTGGTGTAAGAGCTAAAGCACACAGGATGTCAGACAGCAGCTGACAGCACCCTCTGATGACAGGGCAAAGTGAGCAGGACGTCTCTGGTTTGGTTGTGGGTGGGGAGAGTCGTTTTGGTTTTCGTGGTATTGGCGGTGCCAGGGGCCCCCTGGACCACATGAGAAGGCTGGTGTGGTTCAGCGATGCAGCGGTTCTCACAATCTTAGTCATCCTTCTCTTGGCACCCGGGTGGCTCA